>NC_068450.1:3580775-3663275 GCF_023373465.1 Oncorhynchus keta | reverse complement strand
TGGGCTCCCTGCCTGTGCCATTAAACCCCTACAACTCATCCAGAACGCCGCAGCCCGTCTGGTGTTCAACCTTCCCAAGTTCTCTCACGTCACCCCGCTCCTCCGCTCTCTCCACTGGCTTCCAGTTGAAGCTCGCATCCGCTACAAGACCATGGTGCTTGCCTACGGAGCTGTGAGGGGAACGGCACCTCAGTACCTCCAGGCTCTGATCAGGCCCTACACCCAAACAAGGGCACTGCGTTCATCCACCTCTGGCCTGCTCGCCTCCCTACCACTGAGGAAGTACAGTTCCCGCTCAGCCCAGTCAAAACTGTTCGCTGCTCTGGCCCCCCAATGGTGGAACAAACTCCCTCACGACGCCAGGACAGCGGAGTCAATCACCACCTTCCGGAGACACCTGAAACCCCACCTCTTTAAGGAATACCTAGGATAGGATAAGTAATCCTTCTCACCCCCCCCCCCCTTTTAAGATTTAGATGCACTATTGTAAAGTTACTGTTCCACTGGATCTCATAAGGTGAATGCACCAGTTTGTAAGTCGCTCTGGATAAGAGCGTCTGCTAAATGACTTAAATGTAAAATGTAAATGTTGTTTTTGTATTGTTTGTGTTTTTTCTTCATTAAAGATGTATCGAACTAACCATGCTGCATTTTGGTCCGACTCTCTTTCGACGGAAGAAAACCGTAACAGAATCACCCACCACACCAGGACCAAGCAGCGTGGTGACAGGCAGCGGTAGCAGTAGCAACCAAGGTTGGAATATACGACTTGGGAGGAAACAGACAGGTGGGCGGTCGACCCAGAGAGAGTGCCGGAGCCCGCCTGGGATTCGCTGGAGCAGTGCGAAGAGGGCTATAGGAGAATGGAGTCGAAGAGACAAGTACGGCGGCGCAGAAAGAAGCCCGAGAGTCAGCCCCAAAAATGTATTGGGGGCTCAGGGAGAGTGTGGCAGAGTCAGGGTTCAGACCTGAGCCAACTCCCCCTGTTTATCTTAAGGAGCCATGGATGTTATCGGAGCTATCGGCGAAGCAGAGGGCTGAGTCTGAGAGGGTTGAGGAATTATTGGACAGAATGGAGGAGAGTGCACAGATGGGAGATGAGGAGACACTCGAGGAGGTGTTCATAGAATTGGAGGAGAGTGAAGAGAGAGAGCAGTTGATTTGGCGTAGTATGCAAGATATTCGCCTGACGGAGCGTGTCGGGGATTTGATGGCACCTAGGTCAGTGCTACATACTCGTCCTGAGGTGCGTGTTAGTCGGCTGGTGAAGATTGTGCCAGCCTCACGCACCAGGCCTCCTGTGCACCTCCCTAGCCTTGCATGTCCTGTGCCAGTCCTGCTCTCAGGCTCTCCAGTACACCTTCACGGTCCGGTCTATCCAGAGCCACCTCCACACACCACTCCTCCGGTAGCAGCTCCCCACACCAGGCTTCCTGTGCGTGTCCTCGCTCCAGTATCACCAGTGCCAGCACCACGCATCAGGCCTACAGTGCGTCTCGCCTCTCCTGTGCAGTCGGAGTCTCCCGCCTCTCCAGCGCTGTCGGAGCCTTTCTCCTCTCCTGCGCTTACTGGAGTCTCCTGTCTGTTCAGCGCTATCAGAGCCTTCCTCCTCTACAGCGCTGCCGGAGCCTCCTGCCTGTTCGGAGCAGCCTGAGCTGCCAGTCTGCAGGGAGCTGTCAGTCTGCAAGGTGCTGTCAGTCTGCATGAAGCAGCCAGAGCTGTCAGTCTGCAAAGAGCTGCCAGTCTGCAAGGAGCTGTCAGTCTGCAAGGAGCTGCCAGTCTGCAGGCTGCTGTCAGCCTGCATGGAGCAGTCAGAGCTGTCAGTCTGTATGAAGCAGCCAGAGCTGTCAGTCTGCATAAAGCAGCCAGAGATGTCAGTCTGCAAGGAGCTGTCAGCCGGCATAGAGCAGCTAGATCCGCCAGTCAGCCATGATGTTCTAGATCTGCCAGTCAACCAGATTCTTCCAGAACTGCCAGTCAACCAGTCTCTTCCAGATCTGCTAGTCTACATAGAGCAGCTAGAGCTGCCAGTCAGCCATGATCTTCTAGATCTGCCAGTCAACCAGATTCTACCAGATCTGCCAGTCAACCAGAATCTTCCAGATCTGCTAGTCAACAACTGTCTTGTTATCTAAGATGATAACACAAAGCAACAGAGCTGTATTAAATAGACTTGTTATCTCAGATGACCTATTCTGTCCTGTAGATTTGAGTCGCTTAGCAGACGCTCTTAACCAGAGCAAATGGGTTAAGGTGCCTTGCTCAAGGGCACAGCTGCAGATTTTTTTTACCTCTTCTGCTCAGAGATTTGAACCAGCAACCTTTCGGTTACTTTCCAAACACTCTTAACCGCTAGGCTGGCTGCCGTATGGTGAATGAATGGGTCTGTCCTGTCTGTCCTGTCTGTTGGCACAAAGAGGGCAACATCCTGTTTCACCGACAAGGATTATTTTAGTCAAGACCTGCACTCAGGAGCCTTTCTAAAAGCTGGGCTAATAAATTCCTGTCACCGCGGCGCTCTGTCAACACACACACACACACACACACACACATACACACACACACACACACACACACACAATTTCCGTCACCACAGCCTGGCGTGCTCTAGAGTGCTTAATGTGCTTTACCATTGTTGAATTAAAAGATACATGGTATCTGGCTTAAAGAGGCATGAGGAGAGCTCTGGCATGACACAGCATCGATTACAATGGTACCTGGGCTCAATAAATCTGGCATGACACAGCATCGATTACAATGGTACCTGGGCTCAATAAATCTGGCATGACACAGCATCGATTACAATGGTACCTGGGCTCAATAAATCTGGCATGACACAGCATCGATTACAATGGTACCTGGGCTCAATAAATCTGGCATGACACAGCATCGATTACAATGGTACCTGGGCTCAATAAATCTGGCATGACACAGCATCGATTACAATGGTACCTGGGCTCAATAAATCTGGCATGACACAGCATCTATTACAATGGTACCTGGGCTCGTACCACAGATTTACTGGTGAATGGTACCAGTACACACACACACACACACACACACACACACACACACACACACACACACACACACACACACACACACACACACACACACACACACACACACACACACACACACACACACACACACACACAGACACACCATATCATTACAGCTAATTTGCACAAGTGCTTTGATTGCATTAATTAGTATAATTGGTTTTCTCATCAACATTATTTCCTTGTTCTAACCAATGATTGTATAAATGCACTAAATTACTGATATGGTTGCACTGTGTTGAAGCCACCATGCCTCCATCTTGGCTCTCCCCCACCATTGTGTTGAAGCCACCATGCCTCCATCTTGGCTCTCCCCTACCATTCTGTTGAAGCCACCATGCCTCCATCTTGGCTCTCCCCCACCATTGTGTTGAAGCCACCATGCCTCCATCTTGGCTCTCCCCCACCATTGTGTTGAAGCAACCATGCCTCCATCTTGGCTCTCCCCCACCATTGTGTTGAAGCCACCATGCCTCCATCTTGGCTCTCCCCTACCATTCTGTTGAAGCCACCATGCCTCCATCTTGGCTCTCCCCCACCATTCTGTTGAAGCCACCATGCCTCCATCTTGGCTCTCCCCCACCATTCTGTTGAAGCCACCATGCCTCCATCTTGGCTCTCCCCCACCATTGTGTTGAAGCCACCATGCCTCCATCTTGGCTCTCCCCCACCATTGTGTTGAAGCCACCATGCCTCCATCTTGGCTCTCCCCTACCATTCTGTTGAAGCCACCATGCCTCCATCTTGGCTCTCCCCCACCATTGTGTTGAAGCCACCATGCCTCCATCTTGGCTCTCCCCCACCATTGTGTTGAAGCCACCATGCCTCCATCTTGGCTCTCCCCCACCATTGTGATTTTGAATTTTGAGGGGGGACTATAGAAATATATTTATTAATGTCTACATTTGTTTTTGCCACGTTTATTCTATTACAAACACCGTAATGCATTTAGAGATGACTAATGTTACTGCCCCTATAACAACAACAAGACACTTAAATACTGTCACTTTGTCCTATAAACATATAATTGAAATATCTTAGAATTCCATTTGATTTTTTTATTGAGGACTGCTCCTACGGTGGAGGGCCAATATGGCCGACCGGTGACTCTGGCCAATACATAGCATCAGCAATCCAGGGTTTAAATACATTGTCGGTGGTAATCAGTGATTCACACTGCCAGCTGAAGTTTCATTCCCCAGCAGCCAGAGTTAGTACAGTGCACGAGCCACAGGGCAGTTCTGGCTATTGCAGATGGGCTGGTCCATCTTTAGCCTAGTGGGCCGGTCTAAGTCTGGGGATTTACAGAACAACCATTATTTGACAAGACAAACAATGAGGATCTCAAGGGGGAAAAAAAGGGTGTTTGAGAAATGCTCGGGCCGATATCTGGATCCAGTCCGTCTCTGGTCATGTAAAGTTGTTCCTGTAAGGAAGTAGAAACTTCCAGCATTGTTCAGGAGGCTACAGCAGGCTAGTGACTACACGAGTCACTATGTAATCACAAATGGCTGAGTTATTGTTTTACTGGCAGCAGGAAACGCTCAGATTTCTAGGTTTGTGCATTAAACATGATGCAGCCTAATAAAATATTAAGGAGCTGTATTGAAGCCATACGGGTTGACTCACAAATGGCACACTATTACCTTTATAGTGCACTATTTCTGACCAGAGCCCTATGGGCCCGATGAGCCCTAAAGTTGTGCCCCATTGAGGGAACAGGGAGCCATTTGGTACACAGCCAACAGTCTGAACCTGAAAAATGGATTCCTGTGTTTCTCCTGTTCTTGCCGAGTACCTGTGTGTTTGTGTGTGTGTGTGTGTGTGTGTGTGTGTGTGTGTGTGTGTGTGTGTGTGTGTGTGTGTGTGTGTGTGTGTGTGTGTGTGTGTGTGTGTGTGTGTGTGTGTAGTTACAGTCTGTCTTCCTGAGTGCCCTGTCTCGTCCCAGTATGTTATGTTGACAACTTGGCAGTGTACCTGTGAATGACATCAGAGACCAACGAGCTTGTCCTATTTCAGTCAGTCAGCTTGACAACACTGAGGAGTCCCAAATAGCACCTTATTCCCGATATAGGAAGCATAGGCCTCTGGTCAGAAGTGGGGCACTATGTAGGCACGATACAATAGGGTGCCATTTGTGACACATGTCAATGTATAATATAAGAAAATCAGCAGTACAAAGACATTGGTTACCAGGCCAACATGCTATAAAGACATTGGTTATCAGGCCAACATGCTATAAAGACATTGGTTACAAGGCCAACATGCTATACAGACATTGGTTACCAGGCCAACATGCTATACACACATTGGTTACTAGTCAAACATTCTATACAGACATTGGTTACCAGGCCAACATGCTAAACAGACATTGGTTACCAAGCCAACATGCTATACACATATTGGTTACCAGGCCAACATGCTATAAAGACATTGATTACCAGGCCAACATACTATAAAGACATTGGTTACCATAACAACATGCTAAACAGACATTGGTTACCAGGCCAACATGCTATAAAGACATTGCTTACCAGACCAACATGCTATACACACATTGGTTACAAGGCCAACATGCTATAAAGACATTGGTTACCAGGCCAACATGCTATACAGACATTGGTTACCAGTCCAACATGCTATACAGACATTGGTTAGCAGGCCAACATGCTATACAGACATTGGCTACCAGGCCAACATGCTATACAGACATTGGTTACCAGGCCAACATGGTAAACAGACATTGGTTACAAGGCCAACATGCTATAAAGACATTGGTTACCAGGCCAACATGCTATACACACATTGGTTACAAGGCCAATATGCTATAAAGACATTGGTTACCAGGCCAACATGCTATAAAGACATTGGTTACAAGGCAAACATGCTATACAGACATTGGTGACCAGGGCAACATGCTAAACAGAAATTGGTTACCAGGCCAACATGCTATAAAAACATTGGTTACCATGCCAACATACTATAAAGACATTGGTTACCATAACAACATGCTAAACAGACATTGGTTACCAGGCCAACATGCTATACAGACATTGGTTACCAGGCCAACATGCTATAAATGCTGTCCGGTCCTCTGGCAGTCTCTATGGGGGTGCCACAGGATTCAATTCTCGGGCCGACTCTTTTCTCTGTATATATCAATGATGTTGCTCTTGCTGCGGGCGATTCCCTGATCCACCTCTACGCAGACGACACCATTCTATATACTTTCGGCCCGTCATTGGACACTGTGCTATCAAACCTCCAAACGAGCTTCAATGCCATACAGCACTCCTTCCGTGGCCTCCAACTGCTCTTAAACGCGAGTAAAACCAAATGCATGCTTTTCAACCGATCGCTGCCTGCACCCGCATGCCCGACTAGCATCACCACCCTGGATGGTTCCGACCTTGAATATGTGGACATCTATAAGTACCTAGGTGTCTGGCTAGACTGCAAACTCTCCTTCCAGACTCACATCAAACATCTCCAATCAAAAATCAAATCAAGAGTCGGCTTTCTATTCCGCAACAAAGCCTCCTTCACTCACGCTGCCAAGCTTACCCTAGTAAAACTGACTATCCTACCGATCCTCGACTTCGGCGATGTCATCTACAAAATGGCTTCCAACACTCTACTCAGCAAACTGGATGCAGTCTATCACAGTGCCATCCGTTTTGTCACTAAAGCACCTTATACCACCCACCACTGCGACTTGTATGCTCTAGTCGGCTGGCCCTCACTACATATTCGTCGCCAGACCCACTGGCTCCAGGTCATCTACAAGTCCATGCTAGGTAAAGCTCCGCCTTATCTCAGCTCACTGGTCACGATGGCAACACCCATCCGTAGCACGCGCTCCAGCAGGTGTATCTCACTGATCATCCCTAAAGCCAACACCTCATTTGGCCGCCTTTCGTTCCAGTACTCTGCTGCCTGTGACTGGAACGAATTGCAAAATCGCTGAAGTTGGAGTCTTTTATCTCCTCACCAACTTCAAACATCAGCTATCCGAGCAGCTAACCGATCGCTGCAGCTGTACATAGTCTATAGGTAAATAGCTCACCCATTTTCACCTACCTCATTCCCATACTGTTTTTATACTGTTTTTATTTATTTACTTTTCTGCTCTTTTGCACACCAATATCTCTACCTGTACATGACCATTTGATCATTTATCACTCCAGTGTTAATCTGCAAAATTGTATTATTCGCCTACCTCCACATGCCTTTTGCACACATTGTATATAGACTGCCCATTTTTTTTTCTACTGTGTTATTGACTTGCTAATTGTTTACTCCATGTGTAACTCTGTGTTGTCTGTTCACACTGCTATGTTTTATCTTGGCCAGGTCGCAGTTGCAAATGAGAACTTGTTCTCAACTAGCCTACCTGGTTAAATAAAGGTGAAATAAAAAAATAAAAAATAAATAAAGACATTGGTTACCAGGCCAACATGCTATACACACATTGGTTACAAGGCCAACATGCTATAAAGACATTGGTTACCAGGCCAACATGCTATAAAGACATTGGTTACCAGTCAAACATGCTATACAGACATTGGTTACCAGGCCAACATGCTATACAGACATTGGTTACCAGGCAAACATGCTATACAGACATTGGTTACCAGGCCAAAATGCTATGAAGACATTGGTTACCAGGCCAATATGTTACAAATAAATTGGTTACCAGGCCAACATACTATAAAGACAATGGTTACCAGAACAACATGCTAAACAGACATTGGTTACCAGGCCAACATGCTAGAAAAACATTGGTTACTAGTCAAACATTCTATACAGACATTGGTTACCAGGCCAACATGCTAAACAGACATTGGTTACCAAGCCAACATGCTATACACATATTGGTTACCAGGCCAACATGCTATAAAGACATTGATTACCAGGCCAACATACTATAAAGACATTGGTTACCATAACAACATGCTAAACAGACATTGGTTACCAGGCCAACATGCTATAAAGACATTGGTTACCAGGCCAACATGCTATACACACATTGGTTACAAGGCCAACATGCTATACAGACATTGGTTAGCAGGCCAACATGCTATACAGACATTGGCTACCAGGCCAACATGCTATACAGACATTGGTTACCAGGCCAACATGGTAAACAGACATTGGTTACAAGGCCAACATGCTATAAAGACATTGGTTACCAGGCCAACATGCTATACACACATTGGTTACAAGGCCAATATGCTATAAAGACATTGGATACCAGGCCAACATGCTATAAAGACATTGGTTACAAGGCAAACATGCTATACAGACATTGGCTACCAGGCCAACATGCTATACAGACATTGGTGACCAGGGCAACATGCTAAACAGAAATTGGTTACCAGGCCAACATGCTATAAAGACATTGGTTACCAGGCCAACATGCTTTACACACATTGGTTACCAGGCCAACATGCTATAAAGACATTGGTTACCAGTCAAACATGCTATACAGACATTGGTTACCAGGCCAACATGCTATACAGACATTGGTTACCAGGCAAACATGCTATACAGACATTGGTTACCAGGCCAAAATGCTATGAAGACATTGGTTACCAGGCCAAAATGCTATGAAGACATTGGTTACCAGGCCAATATGTTACAAATAAATTGGTTACCAGGCCAACATACTATAAAGACATTGGTTACCAGAACAACATGCTAAACAGACATTGGTTACCAGGCCAACATGCTAGAAAAACATTGGTTACTAGTCAAACATTCTATACAGACATTGGTTACCAGGCCAACATGCTAAACAGACATTGGTTACCAAGCCAACATGCTATACACATATTGGTTACCAGGCCAACATGCTATAAAGACATTGATTACCAGGCCAACATACTATAAAGACATTGGTTACCATAACAACATGCTAAACAGACATTGGTTACCAGGCCAACATGCTATAAAGACATTGGTTACCAGGCCAACATGCTATACAGACATTGGTTACCAGTCCAACATGCTATACAGACATTGGTTAGCAGGCCAACATGCTATACAGACATTGGCTACCAGGCCAACATGCTATACAGACATTGGTTACCAGGCCAACATGGTAAACAGACATTGGTTACAAGGCCAACATGCTATAAAGACATTGGTTACCAGGCCAACATGCTATACACACATTGGTTACAAGGCCAATATGCTATAAAGACATTGGTTACCAGGCCAACATGCTATAAAGACATTGGTTACAAGGCAAACATGCTATACAGACATTGGCTACCAGGCCAACATGCTATACAGACATTGGTGACCAGGGCAACATGCTAAACAGAAATTGGTTACCAGGCCAACATGCTATAAAGACATTGGTTACCAGGCCAACATGCTATACACACATTGGTTACCAGGCCAACATGCTATAAAGACATTGGTTACCAGTCAAACATGCTATACAGACATTGGTTACCAGGCCAACATGCTATACAGACATTGGTTACCAGGCAAACATGCTATACAGACATTGGTTACCAGGCCAAAATGCTATGAAGACATTGGTTACCAGGCCAATATGCTACAAATAAATTGGTTACCAGGCCAACATGCTATACAGACATTGGCTAACAGGCCAACATGCAATACAGACATTGGTTACCAGGCCAACATGTTATAAAGACATTGGTTACAAGGCAAACATGCTATACAGACATTGGCTACCAGGCCAACATGCTATACAGACATTGGTTACCAGGCCAACATGCTATACACACATTGGTTACCAGGCCAACATGCTATAAAGACATTGGTTACCAGGCCGACATGCTATAAAGACATTGGTTACCAGGCCAACATGCTATACAGACATTGGTTACCAGTCCAACATGCTATACAGACATTGGTTAGCAGGCCAACATGCTATACAGACATTGGCTACAAGGCCAACATGCTATACAGACATTGGTTACCAGGCCAACATGGTAAACAGACATTGGTTACAAGGCCAACATGCTATAAAGACATTGGTTACCAGGCCAACATGCTATACACACATTGGTTACAAGGCCAATATGCTATAAAGACATTGGTTACCAGGCCAACATGCTATACACACATTGGTTACCAGGCCAACATGCTATAAAGACAATGGTTACCAGGCCAACATGCTATACAGACATTGGTTACCAGGCCAACATGCTATACAGACATTGGTTACCAGGCCAACATGCTAAACAGACATTGGTTACCAAGCAAACATGCTATAAAGACATTGGTTACCAGGCCAACATGCTATAAAGACATTGGTTACCAGGCCAACATGCTATAAAGACATTGGTTACCAGGCAAACATGCTAGCTATTTGAATCTGTGGTTGAACAAGTTAAATTTAGAAACAATGCTGGAAAAAATCTCTAAAATGACCAAACTATGCAAACTCTTTTTACCTGCAGAGAGCAAAGGTAGTGCACTGAGCCTTTATGGAACGATATAGCCTTCTCTCGAAGCCTCCCTCCCTCCCTCTAGCAGCCGGCCTCCCTCCCTCCCTCCAGCTGCCTCCCTTTCACCCTCTCTCCCTCTTTCCTTCCCTCCCTCCCTCTAGCGGCTGGCCGGCCTCCCTCCCTCCCTCCCTCTAGCGGCTGGCCGGCCTCCCTCCCTCCCTCCCTCTAGCGCCCTCCCTCCTTCCCCCATCTAGTGGCCTCCCTCACTCACTCCACATCTCCATCCAGCTGGCTCTTTCTCTCCCTCACTCACTCCACACCTCCCTCTAGCTGCGTCCCTCCACCTCCCTCCCTCCCCACACCTCCCTCAGTCTCCCCCCGGCCCTTTTCCCTCCATCAAAGCCAGTCAGTTTCATAATAAATGATAGTGGGGGACAATGCTCTATTTTAGCTGCAGAATCATCAGTCATGCTAAGGCGAGACAGAGGATGCGTCCCAAACAGTGCACTACATTTGATCAGGGCCATATGCAGTCTGGTCAAAAGTAGTGCACTACATAGGGAACAGGGTGTCATTTGGGATGAAGCCAGAGACCCCAGAGTTTCATCATTTTACACTATTGCTCATATTTTGACTGCCCAAAGCAGCAGAAGAACAAAGGAGAGACAGAGCGAGAGACACAGAGCGAGAGAGACAGACAGAGAGCGAGAGAGAGAGAGAGACAGTGTCAGAGCGAGAGAGAGAAAGACAGAGTCAGAGAGTGACAGACAGAGAGGGAGAGAGAGTGAGAGAGTGCGAGAGAGAGAGACAGAGTCAGAGAGAGACAGACAGTGTCAGAGCGAGAGAGAGAAAGACAGAGTCAGAGAGTGACAGACAGAGAGGGAGAGAGAGTGACAGAGTCAGAGAGAGACAGTCAGAGATAGACAGAGTCATAGAGAGACAGACAGACAGACAGACAGACAGACAGACAGACAGACAGACAGACAGACAGACAGACAGACAGACAGAGAGTGAGACAGTCAGAGCAAGACAGAGTCGGAGATAGACAGAGTCAGAGAGAGAGAGAAATACATGGAGAGAGAGAGACAGAAAGAGAGACAGAGAGAAACAGAGAAAGAGAGACAGAGAGAGAGAGACAGAGAGAGAGAGAGAAACACCTGCTTGGAGGTGACAGCATTCCCTCCCCTATATGTCTCCCATAGTCTGGTCTGGTCTTGGGGACTGTGAAGAGACCTCTTGTCTAGACACGACTATGACAACATAACCAACAAAAACGGGTCACAACTCCTGCAGCTCTGTTACATGCTGGGTATGTACATAGTTAATGGTAGGCTTCGAGGGGACTCCTATGGTAGATACACCTATAGCTCATTTCTTGGCAGTAGTACTGTAGACTACTTTATCACTGACCTCAACCCAGAGTCTCTCAGAGTGTTCACATTCAGCCCACTGACACCCCTATCAGATCACAACACAATCACAGTCTACTTGAACAGAGCAATACTCAATCATGAGGCATCAAAGCCAAAGGAACTGAGGAATATTCGGAAATGCTCTAGATGGAATGAATGTAGTTTGGAAACCAACCAAAAACCAATTAGGCAACAACAAATTCAATCCCTTTTAGACAATTTCCTGGACAAAATATTTCACTGTAATTTTTGAAGGAGTAAATTTGGCAGTAGAAAATCTTAACAGTATATTTGACCTCTCAGCTTCCCTCCATCAAATCTAAAAACCTCAAATAGAAAACCAAAGAAAATGAACTACAATGACAAATGGTTTGATGAAGAATGCAAAAATCTAAAAAAGAAATTGAGAATCCTGTCCCCCCCAAAAAACAGTCTACGCCTTCACTATGGTGAATCACTAAAACAATACAGAAATACACTACGGAAAAAGAAGGAACAGCACGTCAGAAATCAGGTCAATGTAATTGAAGAATCAATAGACTCTAACCACTTCTGGGAAAATTGGAAAACACTAAACAAACACTAAGAATTATGTATCCAAAATGGAGATGTGTGGATAAACCACTTCTCCAATCTTTTTTTGACTCTTTTTTGACTCTATAACAAAGAACAAACAGCATTAACATATGCATGATCAAATACAAATCTTAGAATCAACTATTAAAGACCAGAACCCACTGGATTCCAGAACCCACTGGATTCCAGAACCCACTGGATTCCAGAACCCATTTGATTCTCCAATTACCTTGAACAGGACAAAATAAAAACCCTCCAACCCAAAAAGGCCTGTGGTGTTGATGGCATCCTCAATGAAATGATCAAATATACAGACAACAAATTCCAATGAGCTATACTAAAACACTTCAACATCATCCTCAGCTCTGGCATCTTCCCCAATATTTTGAACCAAGGAGTGATCACCCCAATCCACAAAAGTGGAGACAAATTTGACCTGATTAACTATCGTCAACAGCAACCTTGGAAAAATCCTCTGCCTTATCATTAAACAGCAGACTTGTTACCAAATTACCGTACAACAGACCACGTATTCACCCTGCACACCCTAATTGACAAACAAATAAACCAACACAAAGGCAAAGTCTTCTCATGCTTTGTTGATTTAAAAAAAAACCTTCAACACAATTTGGCCAAACTGAGTGGTGTTGCCGGAAGAACATACGACATTATAAAATCCACACAAACAACAAGTGTGCGGTTAAAATTGGCAAAAAACACACACATTTCTTACCACAGGGCCGTGGGCTGAGACAGGGATGCAGCTTAAGCCCCACCCTCTTCAACAAATAAATCAACGAATTGGCGAGGGCACTAGAACAGTCTGCAGCACCAGGCCACACCCTACTAGAATCTGAAGTCAAATGTGTACTGTTTGCTGATGTTCTGGTGCTTCGGTCCACAACCAAGGAGGGCTTACAGCACCTAGATATTCTGCACAGATTCTGCCAGACCTGGGCCCTGACAGTAAATCTCAGTAAGACCAAAATAATGATGTTACATAAAAGGTCCAGTCGCCAGGACCACAAATACAAATTCCATCTAGAGCACAAAAAATCTATACATACTTCGGCCTAAACATCAGCGCCACAGGTAACTTCCACAAAGCTGTGAACGATCTGAGAGACAAGGCAAGAAGGTTATTCTATGCCATCAAAATAATCATAAAATTCAACATACCAATTAGGATCTGGCTAAAAATACTTGAATCAGTTATATAACCCATTGCCCTTTAAGGTTGTGAAGTCTGGGATTTCTGCTCACCAACCAATAATTCACAAAATGGGACAAACACCAAATTGAGATTCTGCATGCAGAATTCTGCAAAAATATCCTCCGGGTACAACGTCTATGCCATCACAAGGAACATGAAATTCCAGGATCTGGCTAAAAATACTTGAATCAGTTATAGAACCCATTGTCCTTTATGGTTGTGAGGTCTGGGTTCCGCTCACCAACCAAGACTTCACAAAATGGGACAAACACCAAATTGTGACTCCGCATGCGGAATTCTGCAAAAATGTCCTCTCTGTACAACATAATGCACCAAATAATGCATGCAGAGTAGAATTAGGCCGATACCCACTAATTATCAAAATCCAGAAAACAGACGTGAAATTCTACAATCACCTAAAAGAAAGCGATTCCCAAACCTTCCATAACAAAGCCATCACCTACAGAGAGATGAACCTGGAGAAGAGTCCACTAAGCAAGCTGGTCCTGGGGCTCTGTTCATAAACACAAACACACCCCACAGAGCCCCAGGACAGCAGCACAATTAGACCCAACCAAATCATGAGAAAACAAAAAGATAATTACTTAACACATTGGAAAGAATTAACAAAAAAAAAACAGAGCAAACTAGAATGATATTTGGCCCTACACAGAGAGTACACAGCGGCAGAATACCTGACCACTGTGACTGACCCAAACTTAAGGAAATCTTTGACTATGTACAGACTTAGTGAGCATAGCCTTGTTATTGAGAAAGGCCGCCGTAGGCAGACATGACTCTCAAGAGAAGACAGGCTATGTGCACACTGCCCACAAAATGAGATGGAAACTGAGCTGCACTTCCTAACCTCCTGTCGAATGTATGACCATATTAGAGAGACAAATATTTTCCTCAGATTACACAGATCCACAAAGAATTCGAAAACAAGACCGATTTTGATAAACTCTCATATCTACTGGGTGAAATACCACATTGTGCCATCACAGTAGCAAGATTTGTGACCTGTTGCCTCAAGAAAAGGGCAACCAGTGAAGAACAAACACCATTGTAAACACAACCCATTTTTATGCTTATTTATTTTTCATTTTATACTTTAACCATTTGTACATTGTTACACAACTGTATATAGAGATAATATGACATTTGTAATGCCTTTACTCTTTTGGAACTTTTGTAAGTATAATGTTTACTGTTCATTTTTATTGTTTATTTCACTTTTGTATATCATCTACCTCACTTGCTTTTGCAATGGTAACATACGTTTCCCATGCCAATAAAGCCCCTTGAATAGAGAGAGAGAGAGAGAGAAAGAGAGAGAGAGAGAGAGAGAGAGAGAGAGAGAGAGAGAGAGAGAGAGAGAGAGAGAGAGAGAGAGAGAGAGAGAGAGAGAGAGAGAGAGATAGATAGAGCATTGAAAACAGTAGGAAAGACATCATGGTCGTAATTAGTGTTAATATGTAATAAATGTAGTAATTGTTTTCATAGCATACAAATTGGTAATTAGTTTATTCATAATTTATTAATCATTATTCCCACATGTGTTAATGTTTGTAAACAACTGTTTTAATGTGTTTAAAAAAGTATTATTCATAATATAATTCATAAGATGTTTAATAGTTTAATATAGGTCCTTATTGTCACACCCTAGGGAATCCCTTTAACCCAAGATCTGTTTTGTTATTAAATCTGAACGCTGCATCCTAAATAGTACCCTGTTTGTCACACCCTGACCATAGTTTGCTTTGTATGTTCTATGTTTTGGTTGGTCAGGGTGTGATCTGAGTGGGCATTCTATGTTGGATGTCTAGTTTGTCTATTTCTATGTCTGGTCTGATATGGTTCTCAATCAGAGGCAGGTGTTAGTCATTGTCTCTGATTGGGAACCATACTTAGGTAGCCTGGGTTTCACTGTGTGTTTGTGGGTGATTGTTCCTGTCTCTGTGTTTTGCACCAGATAGGACTGTTGTAGGTTTTCGCACGTTTGTTGTTTTGTTAGTTTATTCGTGTACAGTTTCTTTATTAAAGTACAATGAATAACAACCACGCTGCATTTTGGTCCGCCTCTACTTCACCTAAAGAAAACCGTTACCGCTTATAAATCATTTACTTATATTACTTAATATTATTATATAATAATACTAATATATTTCTATTATTTACTCTTACTCAAGTCTTTTTGTGTGGCCTTTAAAATGTGGGCTATTTATACAGCAGTGTTTGTCTACACTATAATAATTATAAATATATAAAAAAAAAATTTACAGGTTTTTTTCTCATTGAGATAACATCTCTTTTCCAAGAGAGACCTGGTCCAATATCAGCAGGGAGAACAACGTTTCAGACAAAACAACTTACATTCACTAACACAACATTAAACAAAACTATAAACACACATTCAGTACAACAATTAAATATTATGTTAAAAACACGAGTGTCTTGACTAAAAAACAGCTGTCCCATATTTCATTTTTTTAATAAGTAAAGGGATCCTAAAATTCCATGTCAAGTTGGTTGAAACAACCCCCCATCTTAAAATGATCCCTACAACATATCAATGATTAAACAACAACAATAAGCACACACTACGCCTTCAGTGATGGGAGGGGCCTGTAGCGAAGAGGCTCGACAACCCCAAAAGCAATCCACAACCAAATCACAACAAACCCACAACCACCTCACAACCAAACCCTCCCACATGGTCTGGGAAGGGAAAAGGGATACCCACAGTAGTAAGTTGCACAGTAGAATGAAATAGTGCTTTTGCTGTTCGTTAAGCCTACTCATATTGTTGGCTGGTGATCAGTAAATGTGGATAATTCTTCCAATATCTTCAATATAGGAATAGGATAAGATCAGGTCAGTAGCGCAGGGAGAAGGGCTCATGGCCGCAAAAGGCCTGGAATTGTTTAGGGTACGGCCACAAAAAAGGGGATGCCGCCATGAAATTCTAGGCATTATTAAGTGCTTGTCACATTGTGAATGAGAGACTGATGAAGTGTGTTCAGCCTGCGAAAAAAACAAAGCAGAGCCCTTCAAGCTAATTTGTCCAAATCATCATTAGAGTCGCATCATGCAGCCTTACAATGTATTAAAAATCAAAGTGTTTATAGAACAACTAAAGTTACATTAATAACTCTAAATTAAGAGTACCTATTTCTTTGTTAGCCTCTCAATACAAATTAATGGCACGTGAGGACTCCCTCAAATCGTTTGGAGAAAATATATATATTTTTTTCAGCTATGTTCAATTGTATTCTTCATACTATAAAATATTGCCACTGAAGTCCAAGCAAATCTTGTCTGCTGAATGAACTAGTGTAGCCCACAGCCATATGGCACAGCCAGATCAGGACCTAACATCAGGACAACTCAGAGTATGTTTTTCTGTTCTTCTGAAAATAGACTACATTTTCTTCAGATCATGTTTCTTTAGACCTGTCTAAAATAAATAATGGATTTATTGTGAAGGTGTAACCTATATTACATGGATTTATACTTTTTTTTAAATGTAGATGTTCAAAAGGTCTGCATCAGTGTCTTATAGGCTGTGTGTGGAAGCCAGGAGATGCCACAGCCATAGGTGTAAAGAAATAGGCTAATTCTCTCTTAGAGGAGAGGAGAGGAGAGGAGAGGAGAGGAGGAGAGGAGAGGAGAGAGGAGAGGAGAGGAGAGGAGAGGAGAGGAGAGGAGAGGAGAGGAGAGGAGAGGAGAGGAGAGGAGAGGAGAGGAGAGGAGAGGAGAGGAGAGGAGAGGAGAGGAGAGGAGAGGAGAGTCTGAGATGTGAATCTAGCAGGTGTATCTTTCTGGAACATTAGATGATGTCGTAAGAGGTTTTCAGAGACGACTCTGAATAGAAACATATTGGCTATCCACTTTGTGCTCTTTTCCCAAACTTCAGGTGTCAGGGATCCATTCCACTTCAATTTAAACAGCTCTCTGTGCACTTAACAATAAAGTGCTGCTCTACGAAATGAAAAGAGAAACGGGAGAACAAAGGGAAAGAGAGGAGGAGACGATGCAGTGAGTCAGCTGGGTCTGTAACTATGTTCGCATGGATTAGTAAAACACACTGAGGTTGCATCCCTATTCCCTATAAAGGATATTCCCTACTATGAGAACGGGTGAATAGTAGATGACAAAACGCTCTTCAATTGGGCAGAAGGTTGTGTGATGTTGAGATGTCAAGAAACTGCCGTGTGGGGTATCGAGGAGGCTCCTGTCAGCTTGTTTTTCGCTTCTTCTTGAAACCATGTCTTACAAGCGTTTTGCAACACCTGCAAAAACATCTACAAAGTTGCGTATTTGGCCAATAACATTTCATTTGATGTTTTGAGGTGTTGTGGCTGATGTCAAGTCTATGCGAACATGACAAAAAAATCTACTGGCTAATTAAACAACACAATGTCACAATGTATTTGATAGACAAGTGATCATTCACCAACTTTATGTTTTCAATAAAACATTGTAGGCTAAATGTTGTGTTCAACAATCTGAATCTCTGTGTTGCCCCATAGTTACGCACGAGTCGGTTTTGTTGGAAAAGGGAGCAAATTGGGACTATGATTCAGACAGCAGGGAGAGAGAGTGGAGGGTGCAGGTAGAGAGAGTGGAGGGTGCAGGTAGAGAGAGTGGAGGGTGCAGGTAGAGAGAGTGGAGGGTGCAGGTAGAGAGAGTGGAGGGTGCAGGTAGAGAGAGTGGAGGGTGCAGGTAGAGAGAGTGGAGGGTGCAGGTAGAGAGAGTGGAGGGTGCAGGTAGAGAGAGTGGAGGGTGCAGCCTTGCCCAAATCTTTGAGAAAGGGAATCTTCAGAGGAGACGGCTCTCTGTTCCAATCTGTGTTCAACTCGTTGTGTGCCAAAATGTCCAAGATGTTGAAGAATATGACAAGTGGGCAGTGTATGGTACGTCTTTAGCAGATGTACCCAGTCACCAGCTTGTCTAAATTGTCCACCCCTCCTATTGTGGCATTGTAATCCATTGTGATTTCTGTTTTTCATGTTCCTGGCCACAGATTCTCCCATCCCTATGCAGTGTACTCATGAGTACCACATTTAGCCGTTCTTTGGCACGTAGGACACTAGGGACGTGTCGGCCGTGAACACAAACTGAGAGGGATTGAAAGGCCTGTTTGTCTGTTCTGTGTATTCAACAGCTCTGGCTTGTTTTTCATACTGTTCCTACCATCGTCAGCGTCCTCCTGAGGAGCTCCTGTCCCAGCTTGTGCAAAGTAAAAAAATTATCACATGTGATGTTGTGGCCAGTGTCCCTGTGTCACGTCCAGGACAACCTTCATCACTTGGTTCTTATCAGGGGCTCCTCCATCGGGCTTCCAAGCAGCTAGCTTGTCTCTCTGCACTGACCTGATAGCAGCTAGCTTGTCTCTCTGCACTGACCTGATAGCAGCTAGCTTGTCTCTCTGCACTGACCTGATAGCATCTAGCTTGTCTCTCTGCACTGACCTGATAGCAGCTAGCTTGTCTCTCTGCACTGATCTGATTACAGCTAGCTTGTCTCTCTGCACTGACCTGATAGCATCTAGCTTGTCTCTCTGCACTGACCTGATAGCATCTAGCTTGTCTCTCTGCACTGACCTGATAGAAGCTAGCTTGTCTCTCTGCACTGACCTGATAGCAGCGAGATTGTCTCTCTGCACTGACCTGATAGCAGCTAGCTTGTCTCTCTGCACTGACCTGATAGCATCTAGCTTGTCTCTCTGCACTGACCTGATAGCATCTAGCTTGTCTCTCTGCACTGACCTGATAGCATCTAGCTTGTCTCTCTGCACTGACCTGATAGAAGCTAGCTTGTCTCTCTGCACTGACCTGATAGCAGCTAGCTTGTCTCTCTGCACTGACCTGATAGCAGCTAGCTTGTCTCTCTGCACTGACCTGATAGCATCTAGCTTGTCTCTCTGCACTGACCTGATAGCAGCTAGCTTGTCTCTCTGCACTGACCTGATAGCAGCTAGCTTGTCTCTCTGCACTGACCTGATAGCAGCTAGCTTGTCTCTCTGCACTGACCTGATAGCAGCTAGCTTGTCTCTCTGCACTGACCTGATAGCATCTAGCTTGTCTCTCTGCACTGACCTGATAGAAGCTAGCGTGTCTCTCTGCACTGACCTGATAGCATCTAGCTTGTCTCTCTGCACTGACCTGATAGCAGCTAGCTTGTCTCTCTGCACTGACCTGATAGCAGCTAGCTTGTCTCTCTGCACTGACCTGATAGCAGCTAGCTTGTCTCTCTGCACTGACCTGATAGCAGCTAGCTTGTCTCTCTGCACTGACCTGATAGCATCTAGCTTGTCTCTCTGCACTGACCTGATAGAAGCTAGCTTGTCTCTCTGCACTGACCTGATAGAAGCTAGCTTGTCTCTCTGCACTGACCTGATAGCAGCTAGCTTGTCTCTCTGCACTGACCTGATAGCAGCTAGCTTGTCTCTCTGCACTGACCTGATAGCAGCTAGCTTGTCTCTCTGCACTGACCTGATTGCAGCTAGCTTGTCTCTCTGCACTGACCTGATAGCAGCTAGCTTGTCTCTCTGCACTGACCTGATAGCAGCTAGCTTGTCTCTCTGCACTGACTTGATAGCAGCGAGCTTGTCTCTCTGCACTGACCTGATAGCAGCGAGCTTGTCTCTCTGCACTGACCTGATAGCAGCTAGCTTGTCTCTCTGCACTGACCTGATAGCAGCGAGCTTGTCTCTCTGCACTGACCTGATAGCAGCTAGCTTGTCTCTCTGCACTGATCTGATTACAGCTAGCTTGTCTCTCTGCACTGACCTGATAGCAGCTAGCTTGTCTCTCTGCACTGACCTGATAGCAGCTAGCTTGTCTCTCTGCACTGACCTGATAGCAGCTAGCTTGTCTCTCTGCACTGACCTGATAGCAGCTAGCTTGTCTCTCTGCACTGACCTGATAGCAGCTAGCTTGTCTCTCTGCACTGACCTGATAGCAGGTAGCTTGTCTCTCTGCACAGACCTGATAGCAGCTAGCTTGACTCTCTGCACTGACCTGATAGCAGCTAGCTTGTCTCTCTGCACTGACCTGATAGCAGCTAGCTTGTCTCTCTGCCTCCGAGCTTGTCTGGTGTCTCGGTTATCGAAGCGGATAATCCTGGAAATAATGTGGTTTTCCAGAGATATTGTTTCACTGAAAAGTTCTCTGCCAGTTTCTGCATCCCACAGGGATTCTGTGGATTCCCCCATCGGATCTGAAAACACCAGCAAGGATAAGAACCCCAAAGTATGCATGTATATTAATTTGGTTTTATCTCTAAACATGTTTGTTCCATCTCCTTCCATCTCTCTCCAAAAACACGCCTTCCCTCCAAATCTAAGTTTGTGCAGTCCGGAATGATTTCCTGGATGGTGTCTGGGATGAACAGTTGAAAAAAAATACTTTATGTCCTGCTCATGAGTAACTGCCATCCGCGTCAGCCCTCATCACATTGGGGTGGCTCATTCCTTGGGCAAGATGACCATTCAATTTCAATATTTTTTGACATCCATATTTCTCCTCCTGTGGTCTGCTGATGAGATGGTTGCTGACGGGCTTGTCCTGGAGCTGGTCAATCTCATCCCCCTTCTTCCAACTCACTGTCAGACTCCAAAATGGCTGAGACATGATCCTCATATTCTGAAAATGCTTCATCTTCCACACTAGCTTCTCTCTCTTTGCAAAAATTATTTCTAAGTGTCACGCATAGGTGTAATAGGTGGCAGGGAAGTCAGGCGCAGGAGAGTCAAATGGAGTGTAAAATGGAGTCTTTTAATAAAGTCTACGGAGTGTGCTCCATAACACTAAACGTACATAAACAAACAAACATGGGTACGAGGACCCGACGCGCACCTATACAAACAATAACACTACACTGACAACAAATCAATCTCTGACAAAGACATGAGGGGAAACAGAGGGTTAAATACACAACAGGTAATGAATGGGATAGAAAACAGGTGTGTGGGAAGACAAGACAAAACCAATGGAAAATGAAAAAAGGATCAATGATGGCTAGAAGACCGGTGACGTCGAACGCCGAGCACCGCCCGAACAAGGAGAGGCAGCGACTTCGGCAGAAGTCGTGACACTAAGGCTGAGCAGAGATAGTTTTTTGCCATACTGATTGAATGTGGTAAGGATCCACACATGCAAAGCTATTTCATTTTTTGTGTCGCTCCCCCAATTTGCAACCGGCTGGGATAGAGTATGGGGAAAATACTCAATTCTTTACAATGTATCGAAATAATGTATTGAAATAACATGCAGTTTCCCGCATGACACGGCGTAGTTTCACACACCACAACGAGAAACGAGAAAACAAAAGACACCACAAAGGGTAAACGACAAAACAAAAGACACCACAAAGGGTAAACGACAAAACAAAAGACACCACAAAGGGTAAACGAGAAAACAAAAGACACCACAAAGGGTAAACGACAAAACAAAAGACACCACAAAGGGTAAACGAGAAAACAAAAGACACCACAAAGGGTAAACGACAAAACAAAAGACACCACAAAGGGTAAACGACAAAACAAAAGACACCACAAAGGGTAAACGACAAAACAAAAGACACCACAAAGGGTAAACGAGAAAACAAAAGACACCACAAAGGGTAAACGAGAAAACAAAAGACACCACAAAGGGTAAACGAGAAAACAAAAGACACCACAAAGGGTAAACGAGAAAACAAAAGACACCACAAAGGGTAAACGAGAAAACAAAAGACACCACAAAGGGTAAACGAGAAAACAAAAGACACCACAAAGGGTAAACGAGAAAACAAAAGACACCACAAAGGGTAAACGACAAAACAAAAGACACCACAAAGGATAAACGAGAAAACAAAAGACACCACAAAGGGTAAACGAGAAAACAAAAGACACCACAAAGGGTAAACGACAAAACAAAAGACACCACAAAGGGTAAACGAGAAAACAAAAGACACCACAAAGGGTAAACGAGAAAACAAAAGACACCACAAAGGGTAAACGAGAAAACAAAAGACACCACAAAGGGTAAACGAGAAAACAAAAGACACCACAAAGGGTAAACGAGAAAACAAAAGACACCACAAAGGGTAAACGAGAAAACAAAAGACACCACAAAGGGTAAACGAGAAAACAAAAGACACCACAAAGGGTAAACGAGAAAACAAAAGACACCACAAAGGGTAAACGAGAAAACAAAAGACACCACAAAGGGTAAACGAAAAACAAAAGACACCACAAAGGGTAAACGACAAAACAAAAGACACCACAAAGGGTAAACGAGAAAACAAAAGACACCACAAAGGGTAAACGAGAAAACAAAAGACA
Organism: Oncorhynchus keta; assembly: GCF_023373465.1. Taxonomy (NCBI): domain Eukaryota; kingdom Metazoa; phylum Chordata; class Actinopteri; order Salmoniformes; family Salmonidae; genus Oncorhynchus; species Oncorhynchus keta. Next base: position 3,640,248 of record NC_068450.1, on the reverse strand, counting down.
CCACAAAGGGTAAACGAGAAAACAAAAGACACCACAAAGGGTAAACGAGAAAACAAAAGACACCACAAAGGGTAAACGACAAAACAAAAGACACCACAAAGGGTAAACGAGAAAACAAAAGACACCACAAAGGGTAAACGAGAAAACAAAAGACACCACAAAGGGTAAACGAGAAAACAAAAGACACCACAAAGGGTAAACGAGAAAACAAAAGACACCACAAAGGGTAAACGAGAAAACAAAAGACACCACATAAAGACCACAAAAGAAAAACGAGAGACAGGAAGACAGGCAGGGACACAGACAGGTTGTTGGTGCTATGTTGAAACAGCAGGCCCAGAGAGGAGAAGGACAGAGTGAAGGCACACAGCAAACCTTTTCGTTTAATTTTTACTTGTTTTCACCTACACACACACTTTTCCACGCTTTTATTACCCTCGGGTCCAGTGGACCAGAACACCACATATGTAATATACATGTGTAGGGGGGAACACAGTGTGCACTCAATGAAAATATATTATATTTTATTATATATAATATATATAATATATTATTTTACATGTTCTTCAGAGAAAATGAGCCAAGGCCAATGAGTCTCAGGTTTAAAAAATAATTCATTGTATAATTTTAGTAAGCATTGAATATGTGTCCCACAAACCCGAATCCCATGCAAGGGTTAAGTATTTAAGACTACGCAAGGTCAATGATGACCAGACAACGGCGATGTAGAGCTCACAATGATGTGTAAGACGTTTCTGATTGGTAATGAACCTGAGGGCTGCATGATACACTGAATCAAGTCCTCTCAGGGTCGTGGCTGAGGCCTGCATATATATATATAACATCACTAAAATCTAAAACCGCTAGTAATGTACATCGTACCAGCTCCTTCCTGGCCTCCAGAGAAAAACACGCCTGATGCCGGTTATAAAATCTCAGCTTGAGCTTCCTTATAAAGTTCTCCACATGAATAGTGCAGCTCAGCTTGTCATCCACCCACAAACCCCAAATATTTGTACACTTTGACTTGCTCTATAGTATTTTCAGCCAATGTAGCATTGACATGATCAGTAACATGCCTGGCATTTGCATTTTGTTTTACCCCAAATTTAGATTACATTTCAGATGATGTTGTTATTATGATGATAAATTCCCTTTGGCAGTTTTCAAATGATAAACTGGTACCACTTGAATAAAGAACATCATCTGCATTAAAATGAACTTCGGCTGTTTCAATGTGATCCCCAATGTTATTGATATGCAAAGAGAAACAACAGTGGACCCCTATATAGAACCTTGCGTAACCTTGCGGGTTCTAGATCATCAGGGTCAGGGGGATTTCCTTCTATCAATTTCTTTCACGCACTTCTGAAACAGAGAAGGATGAAGAGGAGAACCTGGTGAAGGAGAGCACAGGGGTGTCAGGTACATTTACACACTTCTGAAACAGAGAGGGATGAAGAGGAGAACCTGGTGAAGGAGAACACAGGGGTGTCAGGTACATTTACACACTTCTGAAACAGAGAGGGATGAAGAGGAGAACCTGGTGAAGGAGAACACAGGGGTGTCAGGTACATTTACACACTTCTGAAACAGAGAGGGATGAAGAGGAGAACCTGGTGAAGGAGAACACAGGGGTGTCAGGTACATTTACACACTTCTGAAACAGAGAGGGATGAAGAGGAGAACCTGGTGAAGGAGAACACAGGGGTGTCAGGTACATTTACACACTTCTGAAACAGAGAAGGATTAAAGGAGAACCTGGTGAAGGAGAACACAGGGGTGTCAGGTACATTTACACACTTCTGAAACAGAGAGGGATGAAGAGGAGAACCTGGTGAAGGAGAGCACAGGGGTGTCAGGTAAATTCATAGGGGGCTCAATTATGCCTACCTACCTCAGGTACATTTACACACTTCTGAAACAGAGGATTAAAGGATAACCTGGTGAAGGAGAGGACAGGGGTGTCAGGTACATTTACACACTTCTGAAACAGAGAGGGATGAAGAGGAGAACCTGGTGAAGGAGAGCACAGGGGTGTCAGGTACATTTACACACTTCTGAAACAGAGAGGGATGAAGAGGAGAACCTGGTGAAGGAGAGCACAGGGGTGTCAGGTACATTTACACACTTCTGAAACAGAGAGGGATGAAGAGGAGAACCTGGTGAAGGAGAGCACAGGGGTGTCAGGTACATTTACACACTTCTGAAACAGAGGGATGAAGAGGAGAACCTGGTGAAGGAGAGCACAGGGGTGTCAGGTACATTTACACACTTCTGAAACAGAGAGGGATGAAGAGGAGAACCTGGTGAAGGAGAGCACAGGGGTGTCAGGTACATTTACACACTTCTGAAACAGAGAGGGATTAAAGGAGAACCTGGTGAAGGAGAGCACAGGGGTGTCAGGTACATTTACACACTTCTGAAACAGAGAGGGATGAAGAGGAGAACCTGGTGAAGGAGAGCACAGGGGTGTCTGGTACATTTACACACTTCTGAAACAGAGAAGGATTAAAGGAGAACCTGGTGAAGGAGAGCACAGGGGTGTCAGGTACATTTACACACTTCTGAAACAGAGGGATGAAGAGGAGAACCTGGTGAAGGAGAGCACAGGGGTGTCAGGTACATTACACACTTCTGAAACAGAGAGGGATGAAGAGGAGAACCTGGTGAAGGAGAGCACAGGGGTGTCAGGTACATTTACACACTTCTGAAACAGAGAGGGATGAAGAGGAGAACCTGGTGAAGGAGAGCACAGGGGTGTCAGGTACATTTACACACTTCTGAAACAGAGAGGGATGAAGAGGAGAACCTGGTGAAGGAGAGCACAGGGGTGTCAGGTACATTTACACACTTCTGAAACAGAGAAGGATGAAGATGAGAACCTGGTGAAGGAGAGCACAGGGGTGTCAGGTACATTTACACACTTCTGAAACAGAGAGGGATGAAGAGGAGAACCTGGTGAAGGAGAGCACAGGGGTGTCAGGTACATTTACACACTTCTGAAACAGAGAGGGATGAAGAGGAGAACCTGGTGAAGGAGAGGACAGGGGTGTCAGGTACATTTACACACTTCTGAAACAGAGAGGGATGAAGAGGAGAACCTGGTGAAGGAGAGCACAGGGGTGTCAGGTACATTTACACACTTCTGAAACAGAGAGGGATGAAGAGGAGAACCTGGTGAAGGAGAGCACAGGGGTGTCAGGTACATTTACACACTTCTGAAACAGAGAGGGATGAAGAGGAGAACCTGGTGAAGGAGAGCACAGGGGTGTCAGGTACATTTACACACTTCTGAAACAGAGAGGGATGAAGAGGAGAACCTGGTGAAGGAGAGCACAGGGGTGTCAGGTACATTTACACACTTCTGAAACAGAGAGGGATGAAGAGGAGAACCTGGTGAAGGAGAGCACAGGGGTGTCAGGTACATTTACACACTTCTGAAACAGAGAGGGATGAAGAGGAGAACCTGGTGAAGGAGAGCACAGGGGTGTCAGGTACATTTACACACTTCTGAAACAGAGGGATGAAGAGGAGAACCTGGTGAAGGAGAGCACAGGGGTGTCTGGTACATTTACACACTTCTGAAACAGAGAGGGATGAAGAGGAGAACCTGGTGAAGGAGAGCACAGGGGTGTCAGGTACATTTAGACACTTCTGAAACAGAGAAGGATGAAGAAGAGAACCTGGTGAAGGAGAGCACAGGGGTGTCAGGTACATTTACACACTTCTGAAACAGAGAGGGATGAAGAAGAGAACCTGGTGAAGGAGAGCACAGGGGTGTCAGGTACATTTACACACTTCTGAAACAGAGAGGGATGAAGAGGAGAACCTGGTGAAGGAGAGCACAGGGGTGTCAGGTACATTACACACTTCTGAAACAGAGAGGGATGAAGAGGAGAACCTGGTGAAGGAGAGCACAGGGGTGTCAGGTACATTTACACACTTCTGAAACAGAGAGGGATGAAGAGGAGAACCTGGTGAAGGAGAGCACAGGGGTGTCAGGTACATTTACACACTTCTGAAACAGAGAGGGATGAAGAGGAGAACCTGGTGAAGGAGAGCACAGGGGTGTCAGGTACATTTACACACTTCTGAAACAGAGAGGGATGAAGAGGAGAACCTGGTGAAGGAGAGCACAGGGGTGTCAGGTACATTTACACACTTCTGAAACAGAGAGGGATGAAGAGGAGAACCTGGTGAAGGAGAGCACAGGGGTGTCAGGTACATTTACACACTTCTGAAACAGAGAGGGATGAAGAGGAGAACCTGGTGAAGGAGAGCACAGGGGTGTCAGGTACATTTACACACTTCTGAAACAGAGAGGGATGAAGAGGAGAACCTGGTGAAGGAGAGCACAGGGGTGTCAGGTACATTTACACACTTCTGAAACAGAGAGGGATGAAGAGGAGAACCTGGTGAAGGAGAGCACAGGGGTGTCAGGTACATTTACACACTTCTGAAACAGAGAGGGATGAAGAGGAGAACCTGGTGAAGGAGAGCACAGGGGTGTCAGGTACATTTACACACTTCTGAAACAGAGAGGGATGAAGAGGAGAACCTGGTGAAGGAGAGCACAGGGGTGTCTGGTACATTTACACACTTCTGAAACAGAGAGGGATGAAGAGGAGAACCTGGTGAAGGAGAGCACAGGGGTGTCAGGTACATTTACACACTTCTGAAACAGAGAGGGATGAAGAGGAGAACCTGGTGAAGGAGAGCACAGGGGTGTCAGGTACATTTACACACTTCTGAAACAGAGAGGGATGAAGAGGAGAACCTGGTGAAGGAGTGCACAGGGGTGTCAGGTACATTTACACACTTCTGAAACAGAGAGGGATGAAGAGGAGAACCTGGTGAAGGAGAGCACAGGGGTGTCAGGTACATTTACACACTTCTGAAACAGAGAAGGATGAAGAGGAGAACCTGGTGAAGGAGAGCACAGGGGTGTCAGGTACATTTACACACTTCTGAAACAGAGAGGGATGAAGAGGAGAACCTGGTGAAGGAGAGCACAGGGGTGTCAGGTACATTTACACACTTCTGAAACAGAGAGGGATGAAGAGGAGAACCTGGTGAAGGAGAGCACAGGGGTGTCAGGTACATTTACACACTTCTGAAACAGAGAGGGATGAAGAGGAGAACCTGGTGAAGGAGAGCACAGGGGTGTCAGGTACATTTACACACTTCTGAAACAGAGAGGGATGAAGAGGAGAACCTGGTGAAGGAGAGCACAGGGGTGTCAGGTACATTTACACACTTCTGAAACAGAGGGATGAAGAGGAGAACCTGGTGAAGGAGAGCACAGGGGTGTCAGGTACATTTACACACTTCTGAAACAGAGGGATGAAGAGGAGAACCTGGTGAAGGAGAGCACAGGGGTGTCAGGTACATTTACACACTTCTGAAACAGAGGGATGAAGAGGAGAACCTGGTGAAGGAGAGCACAGGGGTGTCAGGTACATTTACACACTTCTGAAACAGAGGGATGAAGAGGAGAACCTGGTGAAGGAGAGCACAGGGGTGTCAGGTACATTTACACACTTCTGAAACAGAGGGATGAAGAGGAGAACCTGGTGAAGGAGAGCACAGGGGTGTCAGGTACATTTACACACTTCTGAAACAGAGAAGGATGAAGAAGGAGAACCTGGTGAAGGAGAGCACAGGGGTGTCGGGTACATTTACACACTTCTGAAACAGAGAAGGATGAAGAAGGAGAACCTGGTGAAGGAGAGCACAGGGGTGTCAGGTACATTTACACACTTCTGAAACAGAGAGGGATGAAGAGGAGAACCTGGTGAAGGAGAGCACAGGGGTGTCAGGTACATTTACACACTTCTGAAACAGAGAAGGATTAAAGGAGAACCTGGTGAAGGAGAGCACAGGGGTGTCAGGTACATTTACACACTTCTGAAACAGAGAGGGATGAAGAGGAGAACCTGGTGAAGGAGAGCACAGGGGTGTCAGGTACATTTACACACTTCTGAAACAGAGAGGGATGAAGAGGAGAACCTGGTGAAGGAGAGCACAGGGGTGTCAGGTACATTTACACACTTCTGAAACAGAGAAGGATTAAAGGAGAACCTGGTGAAGGAGAGCACAGGGGTGTCGGGTACATTTACACACTTCTGAAACAGAGAAGGATGAAGAAGGAGAACCTGGTGAAGGAGAGCACAGGGGTGTCAGGTAAATTCATAGGGGGCTCAATTATGCCTTTGACCTTTTCAAATAAACTGCCTGCATCTCAGTTACAATCTGTGCGTCGCCCAATAATTGTTGGGAAGCTGTGTATCTTTTTTTTTTTGCACTCCAAACCTTTCAATACTTGCCGAAATTTAAATGATCAGAAGTAGATAAGGTATTGGTCTGCTTTCAGTTTTTAATGTCATAGGAACACCCAGATTTCAAAGACATTTAAAAGCCATCCAATCATCCGCCGCTTTAGCCCACATAGCATTTCGTTCCCTTATGATTTTAATAAGTTAATCAGTAAACCAAGGGTTCTCTCTGCCCTTAATACTGGATTTTCTCTGTCTCTCTCTCCCTCTCTACCTCCCTCTCTCTCTCCCTCTCCCCTAGCCCCTCTCTTCTTCTCTCTCCTCTAGCACCCTCTCTCCTCTTTTCTAGTCCTTCTCTCTCCTCTCCTTGCAGCCCCCATCTCGCTCTCTCCTCTCTCTCTCTCCCTCTCCCCTAGCCCCTCTCTTCATCTCTCTCCTCTAGCACCCTCTCTCCTCTCTTCTAGTCCTTCTAGTCTCTTCTCTCCTTAATGCCCCCATCTCCTCTCTCCTCTCATCTAGTCCTTCTAGTCTCTTCACTCCTTAAAGCCCCCATCCCCTCTCTCCTTTCTTCTAGTCCTCCTAGTCTCTCCTCTCCTTACAGCCCCCATCTCCTCTCTCCTCTCTTCAAGTCCTTCTAGTCTCTCCTCTCCTTACAGCCCCCATCTCGCTCTCTCCTCTCTCCTCTTTCCCAGCCTCCCCTCACCGGTCTCTCAAGTCTCTCAATTCAAATCAAAGGGACTTTTTTGGCATGGGAAACAGATATTTACATTGCCAAAGCAAAAACAAAATAAAAAAAACTATTAGACATGATTAACATCCATCTAGAGTGGGCTGCATTAATAACATCCATCTAGAGTGGGCTGCATTAATAACATCCATCTAGAGTCGGCTGCATTAAACAATGCCACTTAATATAATGTTTACATACCCTACATTACTCATCTCATATGTACATACACTGTACTTGATACCATCTACTGTATCTGGCCTCTGCCGTTCTGTACCATCACTCATTCATATATCTTTATGTACATACTCTTTATCCCTTTACACTTGTGTGTATGAGGTAGTAGTTTTGGAATTGTTAGGTTAGATTACTCGTTGGTTTGGCTGCATTGTCAGAACTAGAAGCACAAGCATTTCGCTACACTCGCATTAACATCTGCTAACCATGTGTATGTGACCATTAACATCTGCTAACCATGTGTATGTGACCATTAACATCTGGTAACCATGTGACCATTAACATCTGCTAACCATGTGTATGTGACCATTAACATCTGCTAACCATGTGTATGGGACCAATAACATCTGCTAACCATGTGTATGTGACCAATAACATCTGCTAACCATGTGTATGTGACCATTAACATCTGCTAACCATGTGTATGTGACCATTAACATCTGCTAACCATGTGTATGTGACCAATAACATCTGCTAACCATGTGACCAATAACATCTGCTAACCATGTGTATGTGACCAATAACATCTGCTAACCATGTGTATGTGACCATTAACATCTGGTAACCATGTGTATGTGACCATTAACATCTGCTAACCATGTGTATGTGACCATTAACATCTGCTAACCATGTGTATGTGACCATTAACATCTGCTAACCATGTGTATGTGACCAATAACATCTGCTAACCATGTGACCAATAACATCTGCTAACCATGTGTATGTGACCAATAACATCTGCTAACCATGTGTATGTGACCATTAACATCTGGTAACCATGTGTATGTGACCATTAACATCTGCTAACCATGTGTATGTGACCATTAACATCTGCTAACCATGTGTATGTGACCATTAACATCTGCTAACCATGTGTATGGGACCAATAACATCTGCTAACCATGTGTATGTGACCAATAACATCTGCTAACCATGTGTATGTGACCATTAACATCTGCTAACCATGTGTATGTGACCATTAACATCTGCTAACCATGTGTATGTGACCAATAACATCTGCTAACCATGTGACCAATAACATCTGCTAACCATGTGTATGTGACCAATAACATCTGCTAACCATGTGTATGTGACCATTAACATCTGGTAACCATGTGTATGTGACCATTAACATCTGCTAACCATGTGTATGTGACCAATAACATCAGCTAACCATGTGTATGTGACCATTAACATCTGCTAACCATGTGTATGTGACCATTATTAACATCGGATAAGAGCGTCTGCTAAATGACTTAAATGTAAATGTAAATGTAATGTGTATGTGACCAATAACATCTGCTAACCATGTGACCAATAACATCTGCTAACCATGTGTATGTGACCATTAACATCTGCTAACCATGTGACCATTAACATCTGCTAACCATGTGACCATTAACATCTGGTAACCATGTGTATGTGACCAATAAAATTTGATTTGATTTAGTACGTTCAACCGGCCTCACAATCACAGACCAGCCCAGGAACTCCACATCCAGTTTCTTCAACTGCAGGATCTTCTGAGACACCCGGACAGCTGATGAAACTGCACACACTGTCAGAAACCGTCTAAGGGAAGCTCATCTGCGTGCTCGTCACAGGGTCATGACCTGACTGCAGTTCAGGGGTCAAATGGTCGCTGGCACACTCGAGAGAAGTGTGTTCTTCACGGGATGAATCCCGGTTTCAACTGTGCCGGGCAGATGGCAGACAGCGTTGTGTGGGCTGAGCGGTTTTGCTGATGTCAATGTTGTGAACAGAGTTCCCCATGGTGGTGGGGTTATGGTATGGGGCAGACATTAGCTATACAGACAATGAACACAACTGCACTTATCGGTGGCAACTTGAATGCACAGAGATACCGTGATGAGATCCTAAGTCCCATTGTCTTGTCATTCATCCGCCACCATCACCTCATGTTTCAGCATGATAATGCAAGGCCCCATGTCGCAAGGATCTGCACACAATTCCTGGAGCCTGAAAATGTCCCAGGTCTTCCACGGCCTGCTCTCCAATTGAGCATGTGTTGGATGCTCTGGATCCATATGTACGACTGCGTGTTCCAGTTCCTGCCAATATCCAGCAACATCACACAGCCATTGAAGAGGAGTGGGACAACATTCCACAGGCCACAATCAACAGCCTGATCAACTCTATGTGAAGGCGATGTGTCGCGCTGCACGAGGCAAATGGTCACACCAGATACTGACTGGTTCTCTGATCCACGCCCCCTACCTTTTTTTTTAAGGCATCTGTGACCAACAGATGCATCTGTTTTCCTAGTCATGTGAAATCCATGGATTAGGACAAAATGTATTCATTTCAATTGATTGATTTCCTTATACGAACTGTAACTCAGTAAAATCTTTGAAATAGTTGCATATTTAGTTTATATGTTTTGATCAGTGCATTTATCAATAGCTTCCTTTCTTTGCGAGGAAAACCTACTCCCTTGAAATTCACCACTCGACTGAGTTCCAGATACTTGTATGTGTGTAGTACAGAGATGAGGTAGTCATGATTATGTTGATCACTATTGTTACACACATAGTGATTCAATGCAACTAATTATGGGGTGACAGGTAACCTAGTAGTTAGCGTGTTGGGCCAGTAACCGTAAGGTTGCTGGATTGAATTGGAGCTTACAAGGTCAAAAAAATATGTTGTTCTGCCCCTGAAAAAGGGAGTTAACCCATTGTGTCTGGTGTCCTTTGACACCTCTTTGGTCTTGGCCATAGTGTAGTTTGGAGTGTGACTGTTTGAGGTTGTGGACAGGTGTCTTTTAGTAGTGGAGGACAGAGGAGCCTCTTAAAGACAAAGTTACAGGTCTGTGATAGCCAGAAATCTTGCTTGTTTGTAGGTGACCAAATACTTATTTTCCACCATAATTTGCAAATAAATTAATAAAAAATCCTACAATGTGATTTTCTAGATTATTTTTTTCATTTTGTCTGTCATAGTTGAAGTGTACCTATGATGAAAATTATAGGCCTCTCATCTTTTTAAGTGGGAGAACTTGCACAATTGGCGGCTGACTAAATACTGACTTTTTTTGCCCCACTGTATGTATACTTTTTGTCATTATGGGGTTTTGTGATGTTATTATGGGGTTTTGTGATGTTATTATGGGGTTTTGTGATGTCATTATTGTGTTTTTTGATGTCAATATGGGGTTTTGTGATGTCAATATGGGGTTTTGTGATGTCATTATTGTGTTTTTTGATGTCAATATGGGGTTTTGTGATGTTATTATGGGGTTTTGTGATGTCAATATGGGGTTTTGTGATGTCAATATGGGGTTTTGTGATGTCAATATGGGGTTTTGTGATGTCATTATGGGGTTTTGTGATGTCAATATAGGGTTTTGTGATGTTATTATGGGGTTTTGTGATGTCAATATGGGGTTTTGTGATGTCAATATGGGGTTTTGTGATGTTATTATGGGGTTTTGTGATGTCAATATGGGGTTTTGTGATGCCATTATGGGGTTTTGTGATGTCATTATGGGGTTTTGTGATGTTATTATGGGGTTTTGTGATGTTATTATGGGGTTCTGTGATGTCATTATGGGGTTTTGTGATGTCAATATGGGGTTTTGTGATGTCAATATGGGGTTTTGTGATGTTATTATGGGGTTTTGTGATGTCAATATGGGGTTTTGTGATGTCATTATAGGGTTTTGTGATGTTATTATGGGGTTTTGTGATGTTATTATGGGGTTTTGTGATGTCAATATGGGGTTTTGTGATGTTATTATGGGGTTTTGTGATGTTATTATGGGGTTTTGTGATGTCATTATGGGGTTTTGTGATGTCAATATGGGGTTTTGTGATGTCAATATAGGGTTTTGTGATGTTATTATGGGGTTTTGTGATGTCAATATGGGGTTTTGTGATGTCATTATTGTGTTTTTTGATGTCAATATGGGGTTTTGTGATGTCAATATGGGGTTTTGTGATGTTATTATGGGGTTTTGTGATGTCAATATGGGGTTTTGTGATGTTATTATGGGGTTTTGTGATATCATTATGGGGTTTTGTGATGTTATTATGGGGTTTTGTGATGTTATTATGGGGTTTTGTGATGTTATTATGGGGTTTTGTGATGTCATTATGGGGTTTTGTGATGTCATTATGGGGTTTTGTGATGTTATTATGGGGTTTTGTGATGTCAATATGGGGTTTTGTGATGTCAATATGGGGTTTTGTGTTGTCATTATGGGGTTTTGTGATGTCATTATTGTGTTTTTTGATGTCAATATGGGGTTTTGTGATGTTATTATGGGGTTTTGTGATATCATTATGGGGTTTTGTGATGTTATTATGGGGTTTTGTGATGTTATTATGGGGTTTTGTGATGTCATTATGGGGTTTTGTGATGTCATTATGGGGTTTTGTGATGTCAATATGGGGTTTTGTGATGTTATTATGGGGTTTTGTGATGTCAATATGGGGTTTTGTGATGTCAATATGGGGTTTTGTGATGTTTTTTGATGTCAATATGGGGTTTTGTGATGTTATTATGGGGTTTTGTGATGTCAATATGGGATTTTGTGATGTTATTATGGGGTTTTGTGATGTCAATATGGGGTTTTGTGATGTCAATATGGGGTTTTGTGATGTCAATATGGGGTTTTGTGATGTCAATATAGGGTTTTGTGATGTTATTATGGGGTATTGTGATGTCAATATGGGGTTTTGTGATGTCAATATAGGGTTTTGTGATGTTATTATGGGGTATTGTGATGTCAATATGGGGTTTTGTGATGTCAATATGGGGTTTTGGGATGTCATTATGGGGTATTGTGATGTCATTATGGGGTTTTGTGATGTTATTATGGGGTTTTGTGATGTCATTATAGGGTTTTGTGATGTTATTATGGGGTTTTGTGATGTTATTATAGGGTTTTGTGATGTTATTATAGGGTTTTGTTATGTTATTATGGGGTTTTGTGATGTCATTATGGGGTATTGTGATGTCATTATGGGGTATTGTGATGTCATTATGGGGTATTGTGATGTTATTATAGGGTTTTGTGATGTTATTATGGGGTTTTGTGATGTCATTATAGGGTTTTGTGATGTTATTATGGGGTTTTGTGATGTCATTATGGGGTATTGTGATGTCATTATGGGGTTTTGTGATGTCATTATAGGGTTTTGTGATGTCAATATGGGGTTTTGTGATGTCAATATGGGGTTTTGTGATGTCATTATAGGGTTTTGTGATGCCATTATGGGGTTTTGTGATGTCAATATGGGGTTTTGTGATATCATTATGGGGTTTTGTGATATCATTATGGGGTTTTGTGATGTCATTATGGGGTTTTGTGATGTCATTATAGGGTATTGTGATGTCATTGTGGGGTATTGTGATGTCATTATAGGGTATTGTGATGTCATTGTGGGGTATTGTGATGTCATTATAGGGTATTGTGATGTCATTATAGGGTATTGTGATGTCATTGTGGGGTATTGTGATGTCATTATAGGGTATTGTGATGTCATTGTGGGGTATTGTGATGTCATTATGGGGTTTTGTGATGTCATTGTGGGGTATTGTGATGTCATTATAGGGTTTTGTGATGTCAATATGGGGTTTTGTGATGCCATTATAGGGTTTTGTGATGTCAATATGGGGTTTTGTGATGTCAATATGGGGTTTTGTGATGTCAATATGGGGTTTTGTGATATCATTATGGGGTTTTGTGATGTCATTATAGGGTATTGTGATGTCATTGTGGGGTATTGTGATGTCATTGTGGGGTATTGTGTTTAGATTGATGAGGACATGTTTTTATTCAATCCATTTTAGAATAAGACTGTAACGTAACAAAATGAAGAAAAGGTCCAGGGGTCTGAATGCTGTCAGAATGTATATATATGCCCACATATGAAGTCATGCTGAGACAGGGTAAGTCATTAAGGGTAAGTCATTAGTGTGCAGTATTTAATTAGGGGCTCTGAGAGAGGTCACGCTGGAAGGACAAAGTAACATATTGTAATGAACGGGGAGTATGGTCATGCATCACGATCACATCCTACACACACTCACACATACTGTATAGACACACACACAGAAACACACACACGTACACATGCACACATACACACACTGTAAAGCCAATCCTGTAATTGTCATGGTAAAATACTGTCTAATCAACAGTATAATCTGAATGCAGTAGATTACTGGACCACTGTTCAGTCGTGTGGCCAAGTGCCACAAAGAGGGACTTAGGAAAATGGCTCAGAACAGGGCAGCGCGGCTGGCCCTTTAAAAGTACACCGAGAGCTAACATTAATGATATGCATGTCAATCTCTCATGGCTCAAAGTGGAAGAGAGATTGACTTTATCATTACTCGTTTTTAAGTAAGAGTTGTTGACAAGCTGAAGGTACCTCAGCCACGCTCAAGCTCCTAAACAATTTCTTATATCCACCAGTGATAGATAGGAAACAGTACTGTGCAGCAGTATTCTTTGACCTGGCCAAGGCTTTCGACTCTGTCAAGCACCACATCCTCATCGGCAGACTCAACCTTCTTGGTTTGTCAAATGATTGCCTCGCCTGGTTCACCAACTACTTCTCAGACAGAGTTCAGTGTGTCAAATCGGAGGGCCTGTTGTCCGGACCTCTGGCAGTCTCTATGGGGGTGCCACAGGGTTCAATTCTCGGGCGGACTCTCTTGTCTGTATACATCAATGAGGTCACTCTTGCTGCTGGTGAGTCCCTGATCCACCTCTTACAGACGACACCATTCTGTATACTTCTGGCCCTTCTTTGGACACTGTGTTAACAACCCTCCAGACGAGCTTCAATGCCATACAACTCTCCTTCCGTGGCCTCCAACTGCTCTTGGAGTAACAAGTAAAACTAAATGTATGCTCTTCAACCGATCGCTGCCAGCACCCGCCCGCCTGTCCAACATCACTACTCTGGACGGCTCTGACTTAGAATACGTGGACAACTACAAATACCTAGGTGTCTGGTTAGACGTAAACTCTCCTTCCAGACTCATATGAAATATCTCCAATCCAAAGTTAAATGTCAAATTGCTTTCCTATTTCGCAAACAAAGCATCCTTCACTCGTGCTGCCAAACATACCCTTGTAAAACTGACCATCCTACCAATCCTCGACTTCGGCGATGTCATTTACAACATAGCCTCCAATACCCTACTCAATAAATTGGATGCAGTCTATCACAGTGCCATCCGTTTTGTCACCAAAGCCCCATACACTACCCACCATTGCGACCTGTACGCTCTCGTTGGCTGGACCTCGCTTCATACTCGTCGCCAAACCCACTGGCTCTATGTCATCTACAAGACCCTGCTAGGTAAAGTCCCCCCTTATCTCAGCTCGCTGGTTACCATAGCATCACCCACCTGTAGCACGCGCTCCAGCAGGTATATCTCTCTGGTCATCCCCAAAACCAATTCTTTCTTTGGTCGCCTCTCCTTCCAGTTTTCTGCTGCCAATGACTGGAACGAACTACAAAAATCTCTGAAACTGGAAACACTTATCTCCCTCACTAGCTTTAAGCACCAACTGTCAGAGCAGCTCACAGATTACTGCACCTGTACATAGCCCATCTATAATGAACCACAAACAACCACCTCTCCCCCTACTGTATTTATTTATTTATTTTGCTCCTTTGCACCCCATTATTTCTATCTCTACTTTGCACATTCTTCCACTGCAAATCAACCATTCCAGTGTTTTACTTGTTATATTGTATTTACTTTGCCACCATGGCCTTTTTTTTGCCTTTACCTCCCTTATCTCACCTCATTTGCTCACATTGTATATAGACCTATTTTTCTACTGTATTATTGACTGTATGTTTGTTTTACTCCATGTGTAACTCTGTGTCGTTGTATGTGTCAAACTGCTTTGCTTTATCTTGGCCAGGTCGCAATTGTAAATCAGAACGTGTTCTCAACTTGCCTACCTGGTTAAATAGAGGTGAAATAACATTTTTAAAAACGAGCTGTCTGTTTAAAATGCTCAGAAACCCATACATACCCTACAAGACATGCCAGCAGAGGTCTCTTCACAGTCCCCAAGTCCAGAGCAGACTATGGGAGGCACACAGTACCACATAGATCCATGACTACATGGAACTCTATTCCACAGTACTACATAGAGCCATGACTACATGGAACTCTATTCCACAGTACTACATAGAGCCATGACTACATGGAACTCTATTCCACAGTACTACATAGAGCCATGACTACATGGAACTCTATTCCACAGTACTACATAGAGCCATGACTACATGGAACTCTATTCTACAGTACTACATAGAGCCATGACTACATGGAACTCTATTCCACAGTACTACATAGAGCCATGACTACATGGAACTCTATTCTACAGTACTACATAGAGCCATGACTACATGG
The DNA here is from genome assembly GCF_023373465.1 of Oncorhynchus keta. Taxonomy (NCBI): domain Eukaryota; kingdom Metazoa; phylum Chordata; class Actinopteri; order Salmoniformes; family Salmonidae; genus Oncorhynchus; species Oncorhynchus keta. The sequence goes on along the minus strand of NC_068450.1, from coordinate 3,624,594 downwards.
AACTCTATTCTACAGTACTACATAGAGCCATGACTACATGGAACTCTATTCCACAGTACTACATAGTCATGACTACATGGAACTCTATTCTACAGTACTACATAGAGCCATGACTACATGAAACTCTATTCCACATCAGGTAACTGATGCAGCAGTTAGTTAACTGATATAATACAATAGAATCAGATTTTTAAAAAACAGATAAAAAATACACCTTAAGGCACATTTTGACGATCATTTTAACTATGCATGTCAGATAAGATCAAATTCTTATTTACATTGACATTGACGACCCAGATAATGGTGGGCCAATGGTGGGCCAAGTGTGCAACCGCCCCAATCACAGCCAGTGCAGATTCAACTCAGGTACTGCAGTGACACCTCTTGCAGTGATATGCAGTGTCTTAGACCCCTGAGCCACTCGGGAGACTAATGCGAACATACACACTATATACACACGTACAAATAGATTTAGTGTTGTATCTACGTGGTCGTGGAGTATGGGCCTTAGGGCACACACTTAGTGTGTTGTGGATTCTGTTAAGAATGTTATGAATTAATATATTGCAATTTTAGGTGCTGCCTTGGCAGGAACTAATGGGGATCCATAAAAAATCACAAGACGACTCGCTGCTGCCTTGACAGGAACTAATGGGGATCCATAATAAACCCCAGGAAGAGTAGCTGCTACCTTGGCAGGAACTAATGGGGATCCATAATAAACCCCAGGAAGAGTAGCTGCTACCTTGGCAGGAACTAATGGGGATCCATAATAAACCCCAGGAAGAGTAGCTGCTGCCTTGGCAGGAACTAATGGGGATCCATAATAAACCCCAGGAAGAGTAGCTGCTGCCTTGGCAGGAACTAATGGAGATCCATAATAAACCCCAGGAAGAGTAGCTGCTACCTTGGCAGGAACTAATGGGGATCCATAATAAACCCCAGGAAGAGTAGCTGCTGCCTTGGCAGGAACTAATGGGGATCCATAATAAACCCCAGGAAGAGTAGCTGCTGCCTTGGCAGGAACTAATGGGGATCCATAATAAACCCCAGGAAGAGTAGCTGCTCCCTTGACAGGAACTAATGGTGATCCATAATAAACCCCAGGAAGAGTAGCTACTGCCTTGGCAGGAACTAACGGGGATACATAATAAACCCCAGGAAGAGTAGCTGCTGCCTTGTCAGGAACTAATGGGGATCCATAATAAACCCCAGGAAGAGTAGCTGCTGCCTTGGCAGGAACTAATGGGGATCCATAATAAATACAAATTCAAATTACCTAAATAACATAGCACTGTAGGAAAATGTTCAGCTGCTGGGAAATATTTGATGTATTTTGGAAGTTAGTCATGAAGGATTAAAATACAGAAGCAGTTGACAGAAATGGAAGCAGAAGGGGAGTGTTGGAACTGTTGTTGTGTCCAGATGATGCTGCCGACTATTTTTATTTTGCGATGTGACGCTGTCGGTGTGATCGAAGAGATACTGTATTTGTGAATGTTCTGAGTAGAAAAATGTCAAATGTGTTATTTTCACAAAGTCTTCAGGACTGGCCTTCGTTGATATACTGTAACATATAAACACATCGCCTAGCAGACAATCTGCCTCCACCAATCACATGCAAGTATGGTAAAATACTGTCAAATACAAAACCCCAACTCCTCTCAATGAATTTAACTAATTCATTAATTTAATTCATTTATTTATTTATTCATTCATTTCGGTACAATTACTGTACCCTAAGAAGATTAGGGTAATGCACTGTTTTCATGGTAACTTACAAGCAGTCAGTTGCCTATAAGTTACCACAAAAGCAACAGGGAAAACAAATTCAGTAACAGTATGGGATACCGTAAAATACCATACGGTAACACACAAACACACACATCCATAGCTCAGCCTGGTTGGCTGTGTATCAACCATCCTCTTCCCTCTCTCTCTCCCTCACTCCTCTAGACGGCCCAAGCCATTTCTCCCTCTCTCCCTCTCCCTCTCCCCCTCTCCCTCTCCTCACTCCTCTAGATTGCCCAAACCATTTCTCCCTCTCTCTCACTCCCTCTCCCTCACTCCTCCAGATTGCACAAGCCATTTCTCCCTCTCTCTCTCTCCCTCTCCCTCACTCCTCCAGATTGCCAGAGCCATTTCTCCCTCTCTCTCTCTCACTCTCCCTCCTCCAGATTGCCAGAGCCATTTCTCCCTCTCTCTCTCTCACTCTCCCTCCTCCAGATTGCCAGAGCCATTTCTCCCTCTCTCTCTCTCACTCTCCCTCCTCCAGATTGCCAGAGCCATTTCTCCCTCCCTCTCCCTTGCTCTCACTCCTCCAGATCGCCCAAGCCATTTCTCCCTCTCCCTCACTCCCTCTCCCTCTCTCCCTCTCCCTCGCTCCTCTAGATTGCCCAAAACATTTCTCCCTCTCCCTCAATCCCTCTCTCCCTCTCCCTCACTCCTCCAGATTGCCAGAGCCATTTCTCCCACTCTCAATCCCTCTCCCTCACTCCTCCAGATTGCCCAAACCATTTCTCCCTCTCTCTCTCTTTCTCTCCCTCTCTCCCACTCTCACTCCCTCTCCCTCTCTCCCTCTCTCTCCCTCTCCCTCACTCCTCCAGATCGCCGGAGCCATTTCTCCCTCTCTCTCTCTCTCTCTCTCTCTCCCTCTCTCCCACTCTCACTCCCTCTCCCTCTCTCCCTCTCTCTCTCTCCCTCACTCCTCCAGATTGCCCAAACCATTTCTCCCTCTACTTCCCAGCACCACTGAACTCCCCACAGGGGTGGCAGGTAGCCTAGAGGATGAGAACTGGAAAGTCCCTGGTTCTGAGATGACTACGTGAAACATCTGTTGTGACCTTGAGTGAGGTCCTTGAACGTAAGAGTGTCCGTTTAAAAAAATATATATTTTGTAACGTGTTGTTCCACCAATACCCTTAATTAAATAAATCTACATGTAGCAACAACGCACTTGCCGGGAGGACTGACGGGAGTCAGGTGACGGTATGACCCGGGGGAGATGGGAGGTGAGTCAGTGGGTCACAGAGGACATTCTGTTTTTATAAAGAAAAGCGCTGATGTGGAAAAAAATAAAAAGAGAGGAGAAGATAGTTGCTGTTCCTGGACACGCTCACCTCCAGAACCCAGGACCCAGAACCCAGAACCCAGAACCCAGAACCCAGAACCCAGAACACAGAACACAGAACCCAGAACCCAGGACCCAGGACCCAGAACCCAGAACCCAGAACCCAGGACCCAGAACCCAGAACCCAGGACCCAGAACACAGAACCCAGGACCCAGAACCCAGAACCCAGGACCCAGAACACAGAACACAGGACCCAGAACCCAGGACCAAGAACCCAGGACCCAGAACCCAGAACCCAGAACCCAGGTCCCAGGACCCAGGACCCAGAACCCAGGACCCAGGACCCAGAACCCAGGACCCAGGACCGAGGACCCAGAACCCAGGACCGAGGACCCAGGACCCAGGACCCAGGACCCAGGACCCAGAACCCAGGACCCAGAACCCAGGACCCAGGACCCAGGACCCAGGACCCAGAACCCAGGACCCAGAACCCAATACCCAGGACCCACACAGTTTAAATTATTCTCATTAATATGTTAATGTTACATATCTATATAACTGTTTCTATTCACACACGCAGCTGACTGTTTTGTCATCTAGACGTGCTTTTCCCCTTCTCAACGTCCAGTAGAATACCTCCATGTGAATACAGATATATGATCAGTGTATCTACCATGAAGAATAGGCCACAGCGGTTTGTGACGGCAGCACCGTATCCCTGTGACTTTCCTACTGTGGGATGACATTCGTTGAAAACTCTAAGCATATTGAGGATATTCAGGATTTCAAGGTTATCGTCGTATAACAGCTTTCAAAACCGACAACGTAGTACATTATTATGGTTGTTCCAATGAGAGAGTGGAGGCATCCTAAATGGCAGCCTATTCCCTATATAGTGAACAACTATTTACCAGGACACTATCGGTCAAAAGTAATGCACAATATAGGGAATAGGGTGCCATTTGGCATGCAGAGGAAGAGAAAGTGTGCATCAGCTACCTATTGGAATGATACCTGACACCAGTCGTGGGATTCAGACAGGCATTAATGAACTGAACTCAGAGTGGTCAATGAAGCACTATTAACTATTCAACATCCTGCCTCTCTCCCCATTCTATCATCCTATTAACTATTCAACATCATGCCTCTCTCCCCATTCTATCATCCTATTAACTATTCAACATCCTGCCTCTCTCCCCATTCTATCATCCTATTAACTATTCAGCATCCTGCCTCTCTCCCCATTCTATCATCCTATTAACTATTCAACATCCTGCCTCTCTCCCCATTCTATCATCCTATTAACTATTCAACATCATGCCTCTCTCCCCATTCTATCATCCTATTAACTATTCAACATCCTGCCTCTCTCCCCATTCTATCATCCTATTAACTATTCAGCATCCTGCCTCTCTCCCCATTCTATCATCCTATTAACTATTCAACATCCTGCCTCTCTCCCCATTCTATCATCCTATTAACTATTCAACATCATGCCTCTCTCCCCATTCTATCATCCTATTAACTATTCAACATCCTGCCTCTCTCCCCATTCTATCATCCTATTAACTATTCAGCATCCTGCCTCTCTCCCCATTCTATCATCCTATTAACTATTCAACATCCTGCCTCTCTCCCCATTCTATCATCCTATTAACTATTCAACATCCTGCCACTCTCCCCATTCTATCATCCTATCATCCTATTAACTATTCAACATCCTGCCTCTCTCCCGATTCTATCATCCTATTAACTATTCAACATCCTGCCACTCTCCCCATTCTATCATCCTATCATCCTATTAACTATTCAACATCCTGCCTCTCTCCCGATTCTATCATCCTATTAACTATTCAACATCCTGCCTCTCTCCCCATTCTATCATCCTATTAATTATTCAACATCCTGCCTCTCTCCCCATTCTATCATCCTATTAACTATTCAACATCCTGCCTCTCTCCCCATTCTATCATCCTATTAGCTATTCAACATCCTGCCTCTCTCCCCATTCTATCATCCTATTAACTATTCAACATCATGCCTCTCTCCCCATTCTATCATCCTATTAACTATTCAACATCATGCCTCTCTCCCCATTCTATCATCCTATTAACTATTCAACATCATGCCTCTCTCCCCATTCTATCATCCTATTAACTATTCAACATCATGCCTCTCTCCCCATTCTATCATCCTATTAACTATTCAACATCCTGCCTCTCTCCCCATTCTATCATCCTATTCATTATTCAACATCCTGCTTCTCTCCCCATTCTATCATCCTATTAACTATTCAACATCCTGCCTCTCTCCCCATTCTATCATCCTATTAGCTATTCAACATCCTGCCTCTCTCCCCATTCTATCATCCTATTAACTATTCAACATCATGCCTCTCTCCCCATTCTATCATCCTATTAATTATTCAACATCCTGCTTCTCTCCCCATTCTATCATCCTATTAACTATTCAACATCCTGCCTCTCTCCCCATTCTATCATCCTATTAGCTATTCAACATCCTGCCTCTCTCCCCATTCTATCATCCTATTAACTATTCAACATCATGCCTCTCTCCCCATTCTATCATCCTATTAGCTATTCAACATCCTGCCTCTCTCCCCATTCTATCATCCTATTAACTATTCAACATCATGCCTCTCTCCCCATTCTATCATCCTATTAACTATTCAACATCATGCCTCTCTCCCCATTCTATCATCCTATTAACTATTCAACATCATGCCACTCTCCCCATTCTATCATCCTATTAACTATTCAACATCATGCCTCTCTCCCCATTCTATCATCCTATTAACTATTCAACATCATGCCTCTCTCCCCATTCTATCATCCTATTAACTATTCAACATCATGCCTCTCTCCCCATTCTATCATCCTATTAACTATTCAACATCATGCCTCTCTCCCCATTCTATCATCCTATTAACTATTCAACATCCTGCCTCTCTCCCCATTCTATCATCCTATTAATTATTCAACATCCTGCTTCTCTCCCCATTCTATCATCCTATTAACTATTCAACATCCTGCCTCTCTCCCCATTCTATCATCCTATTAGCTATTCAACATCCTGCCTCTCTCCCCATTCTATCATCCTATTAACTATTCAACATCATGCCTCTCTCCCCATTCTATCATCCTATTAACTATTCAACATCATGCCTCTCTCCCCATTCTATCATCCTATTAACTATTCAACATCATGCCTCTCTCCCCATTCTATCATCCTATTAGCTATTCAACATCATGCCTCTCTCCCCATTCTATCATCCTATTAACTATTCAACATCCTGCCTCTCTCCCCATTCTATCATCCTATTAACTATTCAACATCCTGCCTCTCTCCCCATTCTATCATCCTATTAACTATTCAACATCCTGCCTCTCTCCCCATTCTATCATCCTATTAACTATTCAACATCCTGCCTCTCTCCCCATTCTATCATCCTATTAACTATTCAACATCCTGCCTCTCTCCCCATTATATCATCCTATTAACTATTCAACATCCTGCCTCTCTCCCCATTATATCATCCTATTAACTATTCAACATCCTGCCTCTCTCCCCATTATATCATCCTATTAACTATTCAACATCCTGCCTCTCTCCCCATTATATCATCCTTTGTTCTTCCCCCGTTGACATTCAAAGGCAGGCAACATCCCCCCGACTACACCAGGTAGAACAACACCCCGACTACACCAGGTAGAACAACACCCTGACTACACCAGGTAGAACAACACCCTGACTACACCAGGTAGAACAACACCCTGACTACACCAGGTAGAACAACACCCTGACTACACCAGGTAGAACAACACCCTGACTACACCAGGTAGAACAACACCCTGACTACACCAGGTAGAACAACACCCTGACTACATCAGGTAGAACAACACCCTGACTACACCAGGTAGAACAACACCCTGACTACACCAGGTAGAACAACACCCCGACTACACAAGGTAGAACAACACCCTGACTACACCAGGTAGAACAAAACCCTGACTACACCAGGTAGAACAACACCCTGACTACACCAGGTAGAACAACACCCTGACTACACCGACTACACCAGGTAGAACAACACCCTGACTACACCAGGTAGAACAACACCCTGACTACACCAGGTAGTCAGGGTGTTGTTCACCTGCCTCTCCACTCTGCTCTTATCCTCGTCTCCCATCTGCCCTGACAACTCTGTTCAGTCAGGCAAATGTCAGAGAACAGGAACTGAAATATCAAGGTTGCTGTGTGTATGGTCCTGCGTAGCTCAGTTGGCAGAGGTTGGCACTTGCAGCGCCAGGGTTGTCAGTTCAATTCCCACAGGAGACTAATACAAAAATCACAACAACAAAAAACATACAATTTATGCAGGTGCTCTGGATAAGAGTGTCTCTGCTAAATGAATGAAATGAAAACAAACAAAAAAACTGCATCTGTGTTTTCTGTTCACATTGTCCTCAAAAGGTGAACTTTGTGATGACTGACAGAGAAGAGCTTGAGGACAACTGGGACATGTGTCACCTGTCTGCCCCCTTTGTTCCTGGACTGACTACTGTTCAACACAAGAGCTGAAATGTCATACTTTGTCTCTTCACCACCCTCCGTTGTCTTTGGAGCCAACAGGGTTATGTCTCTATCGTTAGCAGTGGTGGGGCAGGACATTGACAGGGTTATGTCTCTATCGTTAGCAGTGGTGGGGCAGGACATTGACAGGTTTATGTCTCTATCGTTAGCAGTGGTGGGGCTGGACATTGACAGGGTTATGTCTCTATCGTTAGCAGTGGTGGGGCAGAACATTGACAGGGTTATGTCTCTATCGTTAGCAGTGGTAGGGCAGAACATTGACAGGGTTATGTCTCTATCGTTAGCACTGGTAGGGCAGAACATTGACAGGGTTATGTCTCTATCGTTAGCAGTGGTGGGGCAGAACGTTGACAGGGTTATGTCTCTATCGTTAGCAGTGGTGGGGCTGAACATTGACAGGGTTATGTCCCTATCGTTAGCAGTGGTGGGGCTGAACATTGACAGGGTTATGTCTCTATCGTTAGCAGTGGTGGGGCTGAACATTGACAGGGTTATGTCTCTATCGTTAGCAGTGGTGGGGCTGAACATTGACAGGGTTATGTCTCTATCGTTAGCAGTGGTGGGGCTGGACATTGACAGGGTTATGTCTCTATCGTTAGCAGTGGTGAGGCAGAACATTGACAGGGTTATGTCTCTATCGTTAGCAGTGGTGGGGCAGGACATTGACAGGGTTATGTCTCTATCGTTAGCAGTGGTGGGGCTGAACATTGACAGGGTTATGTCTCTATCGTTAGCAGTGGTGGGGCAGAACGTTGACAGGGTTATGTCTCTATCGTTAGCAGTGGTGGGGCAGAACATTGACAGGGTTATGTCTCTATCATTAGCAGTGGTGGGGCTGGACATTGACAGGGTTATGTCTCTATCGTTAGCAGTGGTGGGGCTGAACATTGACAGGGTTATGTCTCTATCGTTAGTGGTTTTAGCATATAAATCTTGGTGGGGTAAAACATTTTTTTGGGGGGTTGCATGCCAACAAAGCCACTACACAACACTAAACAATACATTAGTTGCACTATAACAGTGACAAACGGTGCCCACAAACTGTTAGGGCCTATATAAGTCACAGTCGTGTATATTCCCTCTCAAACCGATACAACGACAGCCCTCAAAGTACTACACTGGACTCCTTGCAAACTGGAAACCACATACTGTATCCTGAGGCGGCATCCATTGTAGCTGGGGGATTTGAACAAGGCTAACCTGAGAAAGGTGCAACGTTAGCACATTGACTGTAGCACTCGCTCGGAGAAAACATTGGACCACTGCTACTCAACTTTTCAAAATGCTTTACAAGTCCCTCCCCCTTCGGCCAATCCGATCGTGTCCCAATTTTGCTCCTCCCTTCCGATAGGCAGAAACTCAAACAGGAAGTACCTGTGCTGTGGACTATTCAACGCTGATCTGACCAATCGGAATCCTTCAAGATTGTTTTGATCACGCGGACTGGTATATGTTCCTGGTCGTCTCTGAAAATAATATTGACATATACACGGATACAGTGACTAACTTAATCAGGAAATGTATAAGAGACCTTGTACCCACTGTGACTATTAAAACCTACCCAAACCAGAGTCCGTGGATAGATGGCCGCATTCCCAAAAAAACTGAAAAATTCAAACGAACGCATGTAACCATGGCAAGGTGACTGGGAATATGGCCGAATACAAACCGTGTAGTTTTTCCCTCCCTAAGAAAATGAAACAGGCAAAACTTTAGTACAGACATAAAGTGGAGTCGTAATTCAACGGCTCAGACACGAGACGTATGTGGCAGGGTCTACAGACAATCATGGACTACAGAGGGACAACCAGCCACATCGCGGACAACAATGTCTTGCTTCCGAACAAGCTTAACACCTTTGTCCGCTTTGAGGAAAACACAGTGCCACTGACAAGGCCCGCTACCAAGGACTGTGGGCTCTTCTTCTCCGTGGCCGACGTGAGTAAGACATTTAAACGTTTTAACCCTCGCATAGGCTGACGGCCTATCGCTAACCGCGTCCTCAGAGGATGCGCAGACCAGCTGGCTGGAGTGTTTACGGACATATTCAGTCAATCCCAGTCTGATGTCCCCACATGCTTCACGATGTCCACCATTGTTCCTGTTCCCAGAAAGCTAAGGTAACTGAACTAAATGACAACCTCCCCGTAGCGCTCACTTCTGTCATCACAAAGTGCTTTGAGAGGCTAGTTAAGGATCATATCACCTCTACCTTACCTCCAAGCTCATCATTGAGCTCAGGCCCTGGGTCTCGACCCCGCCCTGTGCAACTGGGTCCTGGACTTCCTGTCGGGCCGACCCCAGGTGGTGAAAGTAGGAAACAACAGCTCCACTTCCCTGATCCCCAACACAGGGGCCCCACAAGGGTGCATGCTCAAGCCCCTCCTGTTCACCCAGGACTGTGTGGCAACGCACACCTCCAACTAAAATCATCAAGTTTGCAGCCGACACAACAGCAATAGGCCTGATTACCAACAATGACTAGACAAAACAAAGCAAAGGAGGTAATCATAGACTTCAGGAAACATCAGAGGGAGCACCCCCCTATCCACATCGACGGATCACCGGGGACAAACTACCTGCCCTCCAGGACACCTACAGCATCCGATGTCACAGGGAGGACAAAAACATCATCAAGGACAACAACCACCCGAGCCACGGCCATTTCACCCCGCTATCATCCAGAAGGCGAGGTCAGTACAGGTGCATCAAAGCTGGGATCGAGAAACTGAAAAACAGCTTCTATCTCAAGGTCATCAGACTGTTAAGTAGCCATCACTAGCACCTTAGAGGCTGCTGCCCTATAGACATAACATCACTAGACACTTTAACAATGGAACACTAGTCACTTTAATAATGTCTCCATATTTTTCATTACTCATCTTATATGTACAGTATCAGTCAAAAGTTTGGACATGCATGCTCATTTAAGGGTGTTGTCATGACTTCCGCCGAAGTCGGTTCCTCTCCTTGTTCGGGAGGTACTCGGCGTCGCCGGTCTTCTAGCCATCGCCGATCCACCTTTCATTTTCCATTTGTTTTGTCTTGTTTTCCCACACACCTGGTCTCAATTCCCCCATGACATGTTGTGTATTTAATGTTTTCTCTGGTGCGCGATGGGTTTTGTACCCATTTCTTTGTTGTTCTGGTTTCCGGTGGTTTTATGATTACCCAGTTTTGCTCTCCTGCGCCTGACTTCGCTGCCACCAGTCCCTTATGGGTTTTTCTTTATTTTTTACTACTAAGTTATGAGGGGGAAAGGGACCACATTATTAGGGTGAGTTACATGGGCTACTAATAGCATATTAAACAACATACACTTAGTATTACTTTCTTAGCTACAGTTTACATATCTCCCTGGCATATTATATAATTTATGCAGCAGCATACAATATATTTTTGTACTCACGTTGTTGTGCTGTGCTAACTTGAACAGGATGGCGATCCTTTGTAGGGCAAATTTTGTCATCAAATATCAAACTCATGAAGTCAGTGATCTTCAGGTTGTAGCTCTAGAAAGAGGCCCGAGTTCCCGATTTGGAATCATGACCTCAGTGATCTTCAGGTTGTAGCTCTAGAAAGAGGCCAGAGTTCCCGACTTGGAATCATATTCCCAGTCGGAGCTTTTCCCTGTGAGTTTACAGTAGCTTTTCCCTGTGAGTTTACAGTAGCTTTTCCCTGTGAGTTTACAGTAGCTTTTCCCTGTGAGTTTACAGTAGCTTTTCCCTGTGAGTTTACAGTAGCTTTTCCCTGTGAGTTTACAGTAGCTTTCAGTGACAGAAATCATGCTGGATTGACAGCATGGCCAATGTTGAAAGATTATAATTTTAAGCTTGGAAAAGAGACCCTTAAAACGAGAACTGAGACCCACACCCACTCCACTGAATAGCAGGCTAGTGATAGCTTTGCAATGCTTGTAGATAGCCACGGATTCCTTCCTAACCACTCATTGTTTAATTTGTGATTTTGAAATTGTTGTGAAATGTTTGTGTCCAAAGTTTCCAATTTCTCTTCATTATTTCTCTTCATATGACAAGGATTAAAAATGATTTGCCAGTAGAATGTCAACTTGATTCATAACATTATTTTTGTTGAGTTTGGAGTGTGACTGTTTGAGGTTGTGGACAGGTGTCTTTTATACTGATAACAAGTTCAAACAGGTGCCATAAGACAGGTAACGAGTGGAGGACAGAGGAGCCTCTTAAAGAAGAAGTTACAGGTCTGTGAGAGCCAGAAATCTTGCTTGATTGTAGGTGACCAAATACTTATTTTCCACCATAATTTGCAAATCAATTCATTAAAAATCCTACAATGTGATTTTCTGGATTTTGTCTGTCATAGTTGAAGTGTACCTATGATGAAAATTACAGGCCTCTCTCATCTTTTTAAGTGGGAGAACTTGCACAATTGGTGGCTGACTAAATACTGTTTTGCCCCACTGTATGTGTGATTAGATGTAATTTTGTCTGTGGCCGATGACCTTGAGACTTCTTGGATGGTCACTTCTAATGTAACTCGATGGCAGCACCCAAGGGGCTTGAATTTCCTAGCACTACCTTTAGATTTGGCAGTGACGTAGTGTCCTCGTGAGTGACAGAACACTGAGACAATCAAAGTACATCTAGAGAACATGACCAACTCCTACGCTCCGTATTTTCTGCTGGCTGCCCCACCACCACAGGGGCTCATAACAGGTGGGGCTCATAACAGGTGGGTCTCATAACAGGTGGGGCTCATAACAGGTGGGGCTCATAACAGGTGGGTCTCATAACAGGTGGGGCTCATAACAGGTGGGGCTCATAACAGGTGGGTCTCATAACAGGTGGGGCTCATAACAGGTGGGGCTCATAACAGGTGGGGCTCATAACAGGTGGGTCTCATAACAGGTGGGGCTCATAATAGGTGGGTCTCATAACAGGTGGGGCTCATAACAGGTGGGTCTCATAACAGGTGGGTCTCTAAACAGGTGGGTCTCATAACAGGTGGGGCTCATAACAGGTAGGGCTCATAACAGGTGGGGCTCATAACAGGTGGGTCTCATAACAGGTGGGGCTCATAACAGGTGGGGCTCATACCAGGTAGGGCTCATAACAGGTGGGACTCATACCAGGTAGGGCTCATAACAGGTGGGGCTCATAACAAGTGGGTCTCATAACAGGTGGGTCTCTAAACAGGTGGGTCTCATAACAGGTGGGGCTCATAACAGGTGGGGCTCATAACAGGTGGGTCTCATAACAGGTGGGGCTCATAACAGGTGGGGCTCATAACAGGTGGGGCTCATACCAGGTAGGGCTCATAACAGGTGGGACTCATACCAGGTAGGGCTCATAACAGGTGGGGCTCATAAAAGGTGGGGCTCATAACAGGTGGGTCTCTAAACAGGTGGGGCTCATAACAGGTGGGGCTCATAACAGGTGGGGCTCATAACAGGTGGGGCTCATAACAGGTGGGTCTCTAAACAGGTGGGGCTCATAACAGGTGGGGCTCATAACAGGTGGGGCTCATAACAGGTGGGGCTCATAACAGGTGGGGCTCATAACAGGTGGGTCTCTAAACAGGTGGGGCTCATAACAGGTGGGTCTCATAACAGGTGGGGCTCATACCAGGTAGGGCTCATAACAGGTGGGGCTCATACCAGGTAGGGCTCATAACAGGTGGGGCTCATAAAGGTGGGGCTCATAACAGGTGGGGCTCATAACAGGTGGGGCTCATAACAGGTGGGGCTCATAACAGGTGGGGCTCATAACAGGTGGGGCTCATAACAGGTGGGGCTCATAACAGGTGGGGCTCATAACAGGTGGGGCTCATAACAGGTGGGTCTCATAACAGGTGGGGCTCATAACAGGTGGGGCTCATAACAGGTGGGGCTCATAACAGGTGGGGCTCATAACAGGTGGGGCTCATAACAGGTGGGTCTCATAACAGGTGGGGCTCATAACAGGTGGGGCTCAAAACAGGTGGGGCTCATAACAGGTGGGGCTCAAAACAGGTGGGTCTCACAGGTGGGGCTCATAACAGGTGGGGCTCATAACAGGTGGGGCTCATAACAGGTGGGGCTCATAACAGGTGGGGCTCATAACAGGTGGGGCTCATAACAGGTGGGTCTCATAACAGGTGGGGCTCATAACAGGTGGGGCTCATACCAGGTAGGGCTCCTTCTGTGGCTCAGTTGGTAGAGCATGGCGCTTGTAACGCCAGGGTAGTGGGTTCGATTCCCGGGACCACCCACACGTAGAATGTATGCACACATGACTGTAAGTCGCTTTGGATAAAAGCGTCAGCTAAATGGCATATATTATTATTATATTATTATAAAAGGTGGGGCTCATAACAAGTGGGGCTCATACCAGGTAGGGCTCATAACAGGTGCGGCTCATACCAGGTAGGGCTCATAACAGGTGGGGCTCATACCAGGTGGGGCTCATAACAGGTGGGGCTCATACCAGGTGGGGCTCATAACAGGTGGGGCTCATAACAGGTGGGGCTCATAACAGGTGGGGCTCATAACAGGTGGGGCTCATAACAGGTGGGGCTCATAACAGGTGGGGCTCATAAAAGGTGGGTCTCTAAACAGGTGGGGCTCATAACAGGTGGGTCTCATAACAGGTGGGGCTCATAACAGGTGGGTCTCATAACAGGTGGGTCTCTAAACAGGTGGGGCTCATAAAGGTGGGGCTCATAACAGGTGGGGCTCATAACAGGTGGGGCTCATAACAGGTGGGTCTCTAAACAGGTGGGGCTCATAACAGGTGGGGCTCATAACAGGTGGGGCTCATAACAGGTGGGGCTCATAACAGGTGGGTCTCTAAACAGGTGGGGCTCATAACAGGTGGGTCTCATAACAGGTGGGGCTCATACCAGGTAGGGCTCATAACAGGTGGGGCTCATACCAGGTAGGGCTCATAACAGGTGGGGCTCATAAAAGGTGGGGCTCATAACAGGTGGGGCTCATAACAGGTGGGGCTCATAACAGGTGGGGCTCATAACAGGTGGGGCTCATAACAGGTGGGGCTCATAACACGTGGGGCTCATAACAGGTGGGTCTCATAACAGGTGGGGCTCATAACAGGTGGGGCTCATAACAGGTGGGGCTCATAACAGGTGGGGCTCATAACAGGTGGGGCTCATAACAGGTGGGGCTCATAACAGGTTGGTCTCATAACAGGTGGGGCTCATAACAGGTGGGGCTCAAAACAGGTGGGGCTCATAACAGGTGGGGCTCAAAACAGGTGGTTCTCATACCAGGTGGGGCTCAAAACAGGTGGGTCTCATAACAGGTGGGGCTCATAACAGGTGGGGCTCATAACAGGTGGGGCTCATAACAGGTGGGGCTCATAACAGGTGGGGCTCATAACAGGTGGGGCTCATAACAGGTGGGGCTCATAACAGGTGGGGCTCATAACAGGTGGGGCTCATAACAGGTGGGTCTCATAACAGGTGGGTCTCATAACAGGTGGGGCTCATAACAGGTGGGTCTCATAACAGGTGGGGCTCATAACAGGTGGGGCTCATAACAGGTGGGTCTCATAACAGGTGGGGCTCATAACAGGTGGGTCTCATAACAGGTGGGGCTCATAACAGGTGGGGCTCATAATAGGTGGGTCTCATAACAGGTGGGTCTCATAACAGGTGGGTCTCATAACAGATGGGGCTCATAACAGGTGGGGCTCATAACAGGTGGGGCTCATAACAGGTGGGTCTCATAACAGGTGGGTCTCATAACAGGTGGGGCTCATAACAGGTGGGTCTCATAACAGGTGGGGCTCATAACAGGTGGGGCTCATAACAGGTGGGGCTCATAACAGGTGGGGCTCATAACAGGTGGGTCTCATAACAGGTGGGGCTCACACCTGCCTTGAATGACAGGTGTGTTACAGAATGACTGGATGTTACTAAGTCTCCGCTCATAATTCATCGTCTTTTTATAATGAAAACCCACATAAATATTTAATATCTTGAATATGAAGCACCATTTGAATCAGGCCCCGTCGTCTCACTGTCCATCTGTGTTACACGGAGACGAACACATTCATGACCAGGAAAACAAGTGTCTAAGCTGAAACAGAAGAGCTGATGGCCTGGGAGGTCCAGGCTTGCGTGTGTGTGTGTGTGTGTGTGTGTGTGTGTGTGTGTGTGTGTGTGTGTGTGTGTGTGTGTGTGTGTGTGTGTGTGTGTGTGTGTGTGTGTGTGTGTGTGTGTGTGTGTGCGTGTGTGTCTGTGTGTGTGTGTGTGTGTGTGTGTGTGTGTGTGTGTGTGTGTGTGTGTGTGTGTGTGTGTGTGTGTGTGTGTGTGTGTGTGTCTGTGCGTGTGTGTGTGTGTGTGTGTGTGTGTGTGTGTGTGTGTGTGTGTGTGTGTGTGTGTGTGTGTGTGTGTGTGTGTGTGTGTGTGTGTGTGTGTGCGGTGATGGTGGTGTGAAGAGGTTAAATGAACACAAAGTTACTTCTATGCTCGAAAACAATGAAACATGCATGAGAGCATCAGCTGTTCCCGGACGACTGTGTGATCACGCTCTCTGCAGCCAAAATGAGTTGAACTTTGAACCTTTGAACAGGTCATCATTCACAAGCCCGCAGGGCCAGACGGATTACCAGGATGTGTACTCCAAGCATCCGCTGACCAACTGGCAAGTGTCTTAACTAACATTTGC
This sequence comes from Oncorhynchus keta, assembly GCF_023373465.1. Classification (NCBI taxonomy): domain Eukaryota; kingdom Metazoa; phylum Chordata; class Actinopteri; order Salmoniformes; family Salmonidae; genus Oncorhynchus; species Oncorhynchus keta. Next base: position 3,608,262 of record NC_068450.1, on the reverse strand, counting down.
AACCTCTCCTTGTCTGAGTCTGTAATACCATCATGTTTCAAGCAGACCACCATAGTCCATGTGTCCCCAAGAACACGAAAGCAACCTGACTAAATGACTACCGACTATGACTAGCACTTATATCTGTAGCCATGAAATGCTTCGAAAGGCTGGTCATGGCTCACATCAACACCATTATCTCAGAAACCCTAGACCCACTCCAATCTGCATACCGCCCCAACAGATCCACAGATGATGCAATCTCTATTGTACTCCACACTCCCACCCGTCACCATGAATTGCTTTTGAAAGGCTGGACATCAGCTTCATCATCCCAAACATCCTGGACTGACTCCAGTACACATACGGCCCCAAACAGATCCACAAGATGACGCAATCTCTATTGCACACAACACTGCCCTTTCACACCTGGCCAAAAGGAACACCAATGTCAGAATGCTATTCATTGACTACAGCTCAGTGTTCAACACCATAGTGCCCTCAAAGCTCATCACTAAGCTAAGGACCCTGGGACTAAACACCTCCCTCTGCAACTGGATCGTGGACTTCCTGACTGGCAGCCCCCAGGTGGTAAAGGTAGGGAACAACACATCGACCAAGTTAATCCTCAACATGGGGGCCCCTCAAGGGTGCGTGCTCAGTCCCCTCTTGTACTCCCTGTTCACTTATGACTGCACGGCCAGGCCCGACTCCAACACCATCATTAAGTTTGCCGATGACACAACAGTGGTTGGCCTGATCACCAAAACCGACGAGACAGCCAAAAGGGAGGAAGTCACAGATCGTATCATGTGGTGCAAAGACAACAACCTCTCCCTTGACGTGATCAAGACAAAAGAGATGATTGTGGACTACAGGAAAAGGAGAACTGGGCACGCCCCCATTCTGATCGACGTGGCTGTAGTGGAGCAGGTTGAGAGCGTCCAAATCACCAACAAATAATTTGGTCCAAGCACACCAAGACAGTTGTGAAGAGGGCAGAACATAACCTTTTCCCCCTCAGGAGACTGAAAATATTTTTTTTCATGGGTTCTCAGATCCTCAAAAGGTTTTACAGCTGCACCATCGAGAGCATCCTGACGAGTTGCATCACTGCCTGGTTTGGCAACTGCTCGGCCTCCGACCGCAAGGCACTACAGATGGTAATGCGTACGGCCCAGTACATAAACAGGGCCAAGCTTCCTGCCATTCAGGACCTATATACCAGGTGGTGTAAGAGGAAGGACCTAAAAATTGTCAAAGACCCCGGCCACCCTAGTCATAGACTCTTTTCTCTGCTACCACACGACAAGTCAAATCAAATCAAATCAAATCAAATTTATTTATATAGCCCTTCGTACATCAGCTGATATCTCAAAGTGCTGTACAGAAACCCAGCCTAAAACCCCAAACAGCAAACAATGCAGGTGTAAAAGCACAGTGGCTAGGAAAAACTCCCTAGAAAGGCCAAAACCTAGGAAGAAACCTAGAGAGGAACCGGGCTATGTGGGGTGGCCAGTCCTCTTCTGGCTGTGCCGGGTGGAGATTATAACAGAACATGACCAAGATGTTCAAATGTTCATAAATGACCAGCATGGTCGAATAATAATAAGGCAGAACAGTTGAAACTGGAGCAGCAGCACAGTCAGGTGGACTGGGGACAGCAAGGAGCCTTCATGTCAGGTAGTCCTGGGGCACGGTCCTAGGGCTCAGGTCAGTTGAAACTGGAGCAGGAGCATGGCCAGGTGGACTGGGGACAGCAAGGAGTCCTCATGTCAGGTAGTCCTGGAACATGGTCCTAGGGCTCAGGTCCTCCGAGAGAGAGAAAGAAAGAGAGAAGGAGAGAATTAGAGAACGCACACTTAGATTCACACAGGACACCGAATAGGACAGGAGAAGTACTCCAGATATAACAAACTGACCCTAGCCCCCGACACATAAACTACTGCAGCATAAATACTGGAGGCTGAGACAGGAGGGGTCAGGAGACACTGTGGCCCCATCCGAGGACACCCCGGACAGGGCCAAACAGGAAGGATATAACCCCACCCACTTTGCCAAAGCACATCCCCCACACCACTAGAGGGATATCTTCAACCACCAACTTACCATCCTGAGACAAGGCCGAGTATAGCCCACAAAGATCTCCGCCACGGTACAACCCAAGGGGGGCAACCCAGACAGGCCGACCACAACAGTGAATCAACCCACCCAGGTGACGCACCCCCCCAGGGACGGCACGAGAGAGCCCCAGCAAGCCAGTGACTCAGCCCCGTAACAGGGTTAGAGGCAGAGAATCCCAGTGGAAAGAGGGGAACCGGCCAGGCAGAGACAGCAAGGGCGGTTCGTTGCTCCAGAGCCTTTCCGTTCACCTTCCCACTCCTGGGCCAGACTACACTCAATCATATGACCCACTGAAGAGATGAGTCTTCAGTAAAGACTTAAAGGTTGAGACCGAGTTTGCGTCTCTGACATGGGTAGGCAGACCGTTCCATAAAAATGGAGCTCTATAGGAGAAAGCCCTGCCTCCAGCTGTTTGCTTAGAAAGTCATACCGGTGCACCAAGTCCAGGTCCAAGAGGCTTCTAAACAGCTTCTACACCTAAGCCATAAGACTCCTGAACATCTAATCAAATGGCTCCCCATCTGCATTGCCCCCCTCCCTCTTTTACACCGCTGCTACTCTGTTATCTATGTATAGTCACTCTGTACCTACATGTACATATTACCTCAATTACCTCAACTAACCAGTGCCCCTCCACATTTACTCTGTACTGGTACCCCCTGTATATAGCCTCCACATTTACTCTGTACCGGTACCCCCTTTATAATGCCTCAATATTGATATTTTACTGCTTCTCTTGAATTATTTCTTACTTTTATTTCTCACTTTTTTTTAGGTATTTTTTCTTAAAACAGTATTATTGAATGGGTGGGTTTTGGGTTTGTAAGTAAGCATTTCACTGTAAGGTCTACACTTGTTGTATTCGGCTATTGTGACAAATAACATTTGATATGATTTGATTCAATCTTATGTTTCAGCTGAAAAGTCTGTTTAAACCCCAGGCCACCAGCTCTCCTGTTTCAGCTGAAAAGTCTGTTTAAACCCCAGGCCACCAGCTCTCCTGTTTCAGCTGAAAAGTCTGTTTAAACCCCAGGCCACCAGCTCTCCTGTTTCAGCTGAGATGTATATTTAACCCACCGCTTCTTATAATCATGGACAGTTTCACAACATACCCAATTTACAATGTTAAGGAAGAAAAACTATTGTGTGAGTGAATCATGTAACTGCTGAACGTTTTGTTTAACTGCATTTCAATATCCTATAATTTGCCGATGACCTCATACGCAGGGTTTTTATAATATTATATTATATTATATTATTATAGGGAAAATATATGTTGCTCCACCATAAACAACTTTGTTTTAACCTTTAACCCAGCTAAATCAGGGTCACACATTTTTCCATTTCGTTCAGAGTACTAGAACGAAAGGCGGCCAAATGAGGTGTTGGCTTTAGGGATGATCAGTGAGATACACCTGCTGGAGCGCGTGCTACGGATGGATGTTGCCATCGTGACCAGTGAACTGAGATAAGGCGGAGCTTTACCTAGCATGGACTTGTAGATGACCTGGAGCCAGTGGGTCTGGCGACGAATATGTGGCGAGGGCCAGCCGACTAGAGCATACAAGTCGCAGTGGTGGGTGGTATAAGGTGCTTTAGTGACAAAACGGATGGCACTGTGATAGACTGCATCCAATTTGCTGAGTAGAGTGTTGGAGGCTATTTTGTAAATTACATCGCCGAAGTCAAGGATCGGTAGGATAGTCAGTTTTACGAGGGTATGTTTGGCAGCATGAGTGGAGGAGGCTTTGCTGCAAAATAGGAAGTCGATTCTAGATTTAATTTTGGATTGGAGATGGTTAATAATGTGAGTCTGGAAGGAGAGTTTACAGTCTAACCTGAAACCTAGGTATTTGTAGTTGTCCACATATTCTAAGTCAGAACCATCCAGAGTAGTGATGCTGGACGGGCGGGCAGGTCCGGCAGCGATCGGCTGAAGAGCATACATTTAGTTTTACTAGCATTTAGGAGAGTTGTATGGCATTGAAGCTCGGCTGGAGGTTTGTTAACACAGTAGCCAAAGAAGGGCCAGAAGTATACAGAATGGTGTCGTCTGTGTAGAGGTGGATCAGAGAATCACCAGCTGCAAGAGCAACATCATTGATGTATACAGAGATAAGAGTCGGCCCGAGAATTGAACCCGGTGGCACCCGCATAGAGACTGCCAGAGGTCCGGACAACAGGCCCTCCGATTTGACACACTGAACTCTTGTCTGAGAAGTAGTTGGTGAACCAGGTGAGGCAATCATTTGCGAAACCAAGGCAGTTGATTTTGCCGATAAGAATGTGGTGATTGACAGAGTCCAAAGTCTTGGCCAGGTAGATGAATACGGCTGGACAGTAATGTCTCTTAACACTGGCAGTTATGATATAGTTTAGGACCTTGAGCGTGGCTGAGGTGCACCTATGACCAACTCTGAAACCAGATTGCAAAGCGGAGAAGGTGCAGTGGGATTTGAAATGGTCGGTGATCTGTTTGTTAACTTGGCTTTCAAAGACCTTAGAAAAACAGGGTATGATAGACAGTTTGGGTCTAAAGTGTCTCCCCCTTTGAAGAGGGGGATGACCGCAGTAGCTGTCCAATCTTTGTTGATCTCAGACGTTACGAAAGAGAGGTAGAACAAGCTAGTAATAGGGGTTGCAACAATTGCGGTGGATAATTTTAGAAAGAGAGGGTCCAGATTGTCTATCCCGGTTGATTTGTAGAGGTCCATATTTTGCAGCTCTTTCAGAACATCAGCTATCTGGATTTGGATGAAGGAGAAATGGGCAGGTTTGGGCGAGTTGCTGTGGGGGGTGCAGGGCTGTTGACCAGGGTAGTGGTGGCCAGGTGAAAAGCATGGCCAGCCGTACAAAAAATGCTTATTGAAATTCTCAATTATCATGGATTAATCTGTGGTGACAGTGTTTCCTAGCCTCAGTGCAGTGGGCAGCTGGGAGGAGGTGGTCTTATTCTCCATGGACTTTACAGTGTCCCAGAACTTTTTGGAGTTTGTGCTACAGGATGCAAATTTCTGTTTGAAAAAGCTGGCCTTTGCTTTGTGACATTTTGAAAAACTCTGTGTGTGTCATCTAATGCACAACTGTTGATGTCATCTGTTGTTGTTCTCTTACTGCTCAACAAAACGTCACCACTAAGGTGATTCATCTGTTGATGTCCTCTTACTGCTAGACATGACTTCACCACTAAGGTGATTCATCTGTTGTTGTCCTCTTACTGCTCGACATGACTTCACCACTAAGGTGATTCATCTGTTGTTGTCCTCTTACTGCTCGACATGACTTCACCACTAAGGTGATTCATCTGTTGTTGTCCTCTTGCTGCTCGACATGACTTCACCACTAAGGTGATTCATCTGTTGTTGTCCTTTTACTGCTAGACAAAACGTCACCACTAAGGTGATTCATCTGTTGATGTCCTCTTGCTGCTCGACATGACTTCACCACTAAGGTGATTCATCTGTTGTTGTCCTCTTGCTGCTCGACATGACTTCACCACTAAGGTGATTCATCTGTTGATGTCCTCTTACTGCTAGACATGACTTCACCACTAAGGTGATTCATCTGTTGTTGTCCTCTTACTGCTAGACATGACTTCACCACTAAGGTGATTCATCTGTTGTTGTCCTCTTACTGCTAGACATGACTTCACCACTAAGGTGATTCATCTGTTGTTGTCCTCTTACTGCTAGACATGACTTCACTACTAAGGTGATTCACCTGTTGATGTCCTCTTACTGCTAGACAAAAAGTCACCACTAAGGTGTTGATCAGATATCTGTCAAGATGTTTCAGAACGAATAGAAAAGTGTTGCTCTAATGTTGTTTCTTAACATTATTTACCATTATCATTTAAAAGGCAAATTATGGCTAGCAGATGGTTCTAGATGATCAGTGAAAATGAAAAAGACATAGACCTAAAATAACACATAAACTGCAGAGGAGACATAATTCCCACCGCTAGACATGACATCACCAAAACACAACTACAGGAAGCTCCATCATCATTCCATCCTGCTTTGTTCTTTTCTCTACTCCCCCCCTCCCTCCACCCCCTCCTGGTCTTTGCCAGGTCTCTGTCCATCACAATGCGGGAGGCCTCCTCCACCATGACAGCTTTGTCAATGTAATCAACTCCAGATTGCCTCTACTTCCTCTATTGACTTACTCTTGATCCTTTTCTTCATTTTTGCCACATGCGCCGAATACAACAGCATAGACCTTACCGTGAAATGCTTACTTAAAATACCTTTTAACCAACAGCTATAGACCTTACCGTGAAATGCTTACTTACAAGACCTTAACCAACAATGCAGATTTTTATTTATTTAAGTAAGTAAGAAAATATTTGCTAAGAAAATTCAATAAATGAACTAAAGTAAGAAACAAAAGAGTAACTCAATAAAAAATACTATATACAGTGGGTACGTAGTGTAAGGACTGTGGATCCAGTTGAGTTGTGCTTCTTGCTGTGTCCGTGACGATTTTTCTCTTGTCTTGGTTCTATTCCTTGCCTCTTCCTGGTCTAATCTTCTACCTGGGGTCTCCTGCTTCTGGCGCCACCACTACAGTCTCCATGGTGATAGAGGGGTGGTGTTCTGCTCATTTTGTGGGGCATGCTGTCTCTGGGCATTTTTAGGCCGATTTGGGTCGGACATGACGTCATTGGCATTGGTCATAATGGAATCATTCTTAGTATTTTAATCATTGTTATCATTTTCCTTTAATAATTTGAATGTGGTTTTCTTATCAGTGTTACATGTCATTAGTACATCATGATGTATGTTTTATCAGTGTTACATGTCATTAGTACATCATGATGTATGTTTTATCAGTGTTACATGTCATCGTGTACTTCCGGCGCCGACAGAGATGGCCGCCTCGCTTCGCGTTCCTAGGAAACTATGCAGTTTTTAGTTTTTTGTGTGTTATTTCTTACATTAGTACCCCAGGTCATCTTAGGTTTCATTACATACAGTCGAGAAGAACTACTGAATATAAGATCAGCGTCAACTCACCATCAGTACGACGCGGATCCTGTGTGCAGCGACCCCCCAAAAAAACGACTTCGTAAAAGAGGGAAACGTAGCGGTCTTCTGGTCAGACTCAGGACACGGGCACACCACTACCTAGCATTCTTCTTGCCAATGTCCAGTCTCTTGACAACAAGGTTGATGAAATCCGAGCAAGGGTAGCATTCCAGAGGGACATCAGAGACTGTAACGTCCTCAGCTTCACGGAAACATGGCTCACTGGGAAGACGCTAACCTGGGGCGGTGCAGCCAATGGGTTTCTCCACGCATCGCGCCGACAGAAACAAACATCTTTCTGGTAAGAAGAGTGGCGGGGGCGTATGCCTCATGACTAACGAGACATGGTGTGATGAAAGAAACATACAGGAACTCAAATCCTTCTGTTCACCTGATTTAGAATTCCTCACAATCAAATGTAGACCGTGGATTGATGGCAGCATTCGCGTGAAACTGAAAGCGCGAACCACTGCTTTTAATCAGGGCAAGGTGTCTGGTAACTTGACCGAATATAAACAATGCAGCTATTCCCTCCGCAAGGCTATTAAACAAGCTAAGCGTCAGTACAGAGACAAAGTAGAATCTCAATTCAACGGCTCAGACACAAGAGGCATGTGGCAGGGTCTACAGTCAATCACGGACTACAAGAAGAAACCCAGCCCAGTCACGGACCAGGATGTCTTGCTCCCAGGCAGACTAAATAACTTTTTTGCCCGCTTTGAGGACAATACAGTGCCACTGACACGGCCTGCAACGAAAACATGCGGCCTCTCCTTCACTGCAGCCGAGGTGAGTAAGACATTTAAACGTGTTAACCCTCGCAAGGCTGCAGGCCCAGACGGCATCCCCAGCCGCGCCCTCAGAGCATGCGCAGACCAGCTGGCCGGTGTGTTTACGGACATATTCAATCAATCCCTATACCAGTCTGCTGTTCCCACATGCTTCAAGAGGGCCACCATTGTTCCTGTTCCCAAGAAAGGTAAGGTAACTGAGCTAAATGACTACCGCCCCGTAGCACTCACTTCCGTCATCATGAAGTGCTTTGAGAGACTAGTCAAGGACCATATCACCTCCACCCTACCTGACACCCTAGACCCACTCCAATTTGCTTACCGCCCAAATAGGTCCACAGACGACGCAATCTCAACCACACTGCACACTGCCCTAACCCACCTGGACAAGAGGAATACCTATGTGAGAATGCTGTTCATCGACTACAGCTCGGCATTCAACACCATAGTACCCTCCAAGCTCGTCATCAAGCTCGAGACCCTGGGTCTCGACCCGCCCTGTGCAACTGGGTACTGGACTTCCTGACGGGCCGCCCCCAGGTGGTGAGGGTAGGCAACAACATCTCCTCCCCGCTGATCCTCAACACGGGGGCCCCACAAGGGTGCGTTCTGAGCCCTCTCCTGTACTCCCTGTTCACCCACGACTGCGTGGCCACGCACGCCTCCAACTCAATCATCAAGTTTGCGGATGACACAACAGTGGTAGGCTTGATTACCAACAACGACGAGACGGCCTACAGGGAGGAGGTGAGGGCCCTCGGAGTGTGGTTTCAGGAAAATAACCTCACACTCAACGTCAACAAAACTAAGGAGATGATTGTGGACTTCAGGAAACAGCAGAGGGAACACCCCCCTATCCACATCGATGGAACAGTAGTGGAGAGGGTAGCAAGTTTTAAGTTCCTCGGCATACACATCACAGACAAACTGAATTGGTCCACTCACACTGACAGCGTCGTGAAGAAGGCGCAGCAGCGCCTCTTCAACCTCAGGAGGCTGAAGAAATTTGGCTTGTCACCAAAAGCACTCACAAACTTCTACAGATGCACAATCGAGAGCATCCTGGCGGGCTGTATCACCGCCTGGTACGGCAACTGCTCCGCCCTCAACCGTAAGGCTCTCAGAGGGTAGTGAGGTCTGCACAACGCATCACCGGGGCAAACTACCTGCCCTCCAGGACACCTACACCACCCGATGTTACAGGAAGGCCATAAAGATCATCAAGGACATCAACCACCCGAGCCACTGCCTGTTCACCCCGCTATCATCCAGAAGGCGAGGTCAGTACAGGTGCATCAAAGCTGGGACCGAGAGACTGAAAAACAGCTTCTATCTCAAAGCCACCAGACTGTTAAACAGCCACCACTAACATTGAGTGGCTGCTGCCAACACACTGTCATTGACACTGACCCAACTCCAGCCACTTTAATAATGGGAATTGATGGGAAATGATGTAAATATATCACTAGCCACTTTAAACAATGCTACCTTATATAATGTTACTTACCCTACATTATTCATCTCATATGCATACGTATATACTGTACTCTATATCATCGACTGCATCCTTATGTAGTACATGTATCACTAGCCACTTTAACTATGCCACTTTGTTTACTTTGTCTACATACTCATCTCATATGTATATACTGTACTCGATACCATCTACTGTATGCTGCCCTGTACCATCACTCATTCATATATCCTTATGTACATATTCTTTATCCCCTTACACTGTGTATAAGACAGTCGTTTTGGAATTGTTAGTTATATTACTTGTTGGTTATCACTGCATTGTTGGAACTAGAAGCACAAGCATTTCGCTACACTCGCATTAACATCTGCTAACCATGTGTATGTGACAAATAAAATGTGATTTGATTTGATTTGATTTGATAGTACATCATGATGTATGTTTTATCAGTGTTACATGTCATTAGTACATCATGATGTATGTTTTATCAGTGTTACATGTCATTAGTACATCATGATGTATGTTTTATCAGTGTTACATGTCATTAGTACATCATGATGTATGTTTTATCAGTGTTACATGTCATTAGTACATCATGATGTATGTTTTATCAGTGTTACATAGTACATCATGATTTTTTATCAGTGTTACATGTCATTAGTACATCATGATGTATGTTTTATCAGTGTTACATGTCATTAGTACATCATGATGTATGTTTTATCAGTGTTACATGTCATTAGTACATCATGATGTATGTTTTATCAGTGTTACATGTCATTAGTACATCATGATGTATGTTTTATCAGTGTTACATGTCATTAGTACATCATGATGTATGTTTTATCAGTGTTACATGTCATTAGTACATCATGATGTATGTTTTATCAGTGTTTACATATCATTAGTACATCATGATGTATGTTTTGAATGTGTTTTAACCTTGTGATGTTGTCAATGGATGAGTCACTAAATGGTATTTTAATATAAACTTAGTCTGTCATCTGTCAGTTCTCTGACCCGGTCCCTCTGCACATCAGCACCCTCGAGGGCGCCATATGTACTCGCCTTGGTGCTCTGTAAGGTCACTGCCTCTACTGCAGTTTCACCATCTTTACCACCCCAGCTGCAGCACTCCTACGTCCCGCAGCGATGTAGGTAAAGAGCCTTCAGAAAGCATTCAATACCCCTTGACTTATTCCACATGTTGTTGTGTTACAGTCTGAATTCAGAATGGATTACAATCAATATATTCCTCATCTACACACAATGCCCCCTAATGGCAAAGTGAAAAATATATATATAATTTTTTGCAAATTTATTGAAAATGAAATACTTAAATATCTTATTTACATGAGCCAATAAATGTTAGAATCACCTTTGACAGTTGTGAGTCTTTCTGGTTAAGTCTCTAAGAGTGATTACAGCTGTGAGTCTTTCTGGTTAAGTCTCTAAGAGCGATTACAGCTGTGAGTCTTTCTGGTTAAGTCTCTAAGAGCGATTACAGCTGTGAGTCTTTCTGGTTAAGTCTCTAAGAGCGATTACAGCTGTGAGTCTTTCTGGGTAAGTCTCTAAGATTGATTACAGATGTGAGTCTTTCTGGTTAAGTCTCTAAGAGTGATTACAGCTGTGAGTCTTTCTGGGTAAGTCTCTAAGAGTGATTACAGATGTGAGTCTTTCTGGGTAAGTCTCTAAGAGTGATTACAGCTGTGAGTCTTTCTGGGTAAGTCTCTAAGAGGGATTACAGCTGTGAGTCTTTCTGGGTAAGTCTCTAAGAGTGATTACAGCTGTGAGTCTTTCTGGGTAAGTCTCTAAGAGCGATTACAGCTGTGAGTCTTTCTGGGTAAGTCTCTAAGAGGGATTACAGCTGTACGTCTCTAAGAGCGATTACAGCCGTGAGTCTTTCTGGGTGAGTCTCTAAGAGGGATTACAGCTGTACGTCTCTAAGAGCGATTACAGCCGTGAGTCTTTCTGGGTGAGTCTCTAAGAGCGATTACAGCTGTGAGTCTTTCTGGGTAAGTCTCTAAGAGCGATTAAGGCTGTGAGTCTTTCTGGGTAAGTCTCTAAGAGGGATTACAGCTGTACGTCTCTAAAAGCGATTACAGCCGTGAGTCTTTCTGGGTAAGTCTCTAAGAGGGATTACAGCCGTGAGTCTTTCTGGGTAAGTCTCTAAGAGCGATTACAGCCGTGATTCTTTCTGGGTAAGTCTCTAAGAGCGATTACAGCTGTGAGTCTTTCTGGGTAAGTCTCTAAGAGCGATTACGGCTGTGAGTCTTTCTGGGTAAGTCTCTAAGAGTGATTACAGCTGTGAGTCTTTCTGGGTAAGTCTCTCAGAGTGATTACGGCTGTGAGTCTTTCTGGGTAAGTCTCTCAGAGCGATTACGGCTGTGAGTCTTTCTGGGTAAGTCTCTATGAGTTTTGCACACCTGGATTATACAATATTTGCACATGATTCTTTTTCATATTATTCAAGCTCCGTCAAGTTGGTTGTTGATTATTGCTAGACAGCCATGTTCAAGTCTTGCCATAGAGTTTCAAGACGATGTAAGTCAAAACTGTAACTAGGCCACTCAGGAACATTCAATGTCGTCTTTGTAAGCAACTACAGTACATTTTTGGCCTTGTGTTTTAGGCTATTGTCCGGCTGAATGGGGAATTCATCTCCCAGTGTCTGGTGGAAAGCAGACTGAACCAGGTTATTGTCCGGCTGAATGGGGAATTCATCTCCCAGTGTCTGGTGGAAAGCAGACTGAACCAGGTTTTCCTCGAGGATTGTGCCTGTGCTTAGCTCAATTCTGTTTTTTTTTTATATCCTGAAAAACTCCCCTGTCCTGATTGATTACATGCCCATAACATGATGAATGATGCAGCCACCACTATTTCTTGAAAATATGGAGAGTGGTACTCAGTAATGTGTTGTAGTGGTCCAGTGAGTGTACATCGAGTGTACATCGAGTCAGTGCACGAGGGTAAGTGCAAACAGTTATTATAATAACAATACAATAAGGGGGTCAATGTAAATCATCTGGACAGCCATTTGATTAACTGTTCAGCAGTCTTATGGCTTGGGGTACGGTAGCAGAGAGAACAGTCTATGCCGTGGGTGGTTGGAGTCTTTAGGGCTTCTTCTTCTTCTGAGGTTCTGGATGGCAGCGTTTACTTTTCTGTTTTTTAAATTGACTAAAACAAGTAGACGGCAAGAAAATTGTGTTTGAAAAAGGGTGACGTTGCTGCTGTAAACCAATGTGGTAACCTAGGTAACCACAGGTTCCCCGCAAGTGGGTGGGGCTTCGATGTTCTATCTAATACCAACTGGGACTGAAGATGTCTGAAGATGGCGCCGGAGAACATGGCTGATGTTTTACGTTCTCCCAACCAATTTTGCTATCTTGTTCGTTTTCTCTTGCATTTTGTGTAACTTGTTATTTTAACATATTGTGTACATAATGTTGCTGCTACCGTCTCTTATGACCGAAAATAACTTCTGGACATTAGAACAGCGATTACTCACCACGGACTGGAAGAAACAGTTTCCTTTAACCTCTTGGGGCTAGGGGGCAGAATTTTCACTTTTGGATAAATAGCGTGCCCAATTTCAACTTCCTGCTACTCATGCCAAGAATGTAAGATATGCCAATTATTCATAGATTTGGATAGATATTCTGAAGTATCTAAAACTTTTTGAATCATGTCTGTGAGTATAACAGAACTTATGTAGCAGGCAAAACCCTGAGGACAAACCGTTCAGAAATTGTTGTTTTTGAGGTCTCTGTCTGTTCAGTGAGTTCTCGTTAGAAAACGATATTTCTTAGCAACTGGTTTTCAGTTCCTACCGCTTCCACTGGATGTCACCAATCTTTGGAAATTGGTTGAGGTTATTCCTTTGTGCAATGAAGAAGTATGCCATCTAGGAACTGGGTAACACTGTTGAGAGTTGCGCAAGACGTGAAAAGTAGCGCTGGTTTGTTGTCTTCCTGGAATGAACAACAGATAGACCCGTCTACAATTTGATAGATTATTAACGTTTAAAAAATACCTAAAGTTGTATTACAAAAGTAGTTTGAAATATTTTGTAGTGACGTTGCGTTTTTTGGAAGCTGTTTTTTTCTGGATCAAACGCGCCAAATAAATGGACATTTGGATATACAGATATATATGGACGGAATTAATCAAACAAAAGGACCAATTGTGATGTTTATGGGACATATTGGAGTGCCAACAAAAGGAAGGTCGTCAAAGGTAAGGCATGATTTATATTTTATTTCTGCGTTTTGTGTAGCGCCTGCAGGGTTGAAACATGCTACCCTCTTTGTTTACTGCAGGTGCTATCATCAGATTACAGCTTCTTATGCTTTTGCCGAAAAGCCTTTTTTAAAATCTGACATGTTGGCTGGATTCACAATGACTGTAGCTTAAATTGAGTATCTTACATGTGTGATTTAATCAAAGTTTTATCTTTATATCATTTTTTTTTATTTGCCGCGCTGCATTTCCCCTGTTTTTTGCCCAAGTGGGAGGCGACTGTCCCACCTAGCCTTAAAATAGGATCATCTTAATCGTAGGTCATCAATTTTATTTTCCAATGATTGCATGTTAGCAAGAGGAACGGATTGCAGTGGGAGTTTACTCACTCGCCTCCGGATTCTCAGAAGGTTGCCCGATCTGCAGCCCCTTTTCCTGCATCTGTTCTTCACGCAAAAGGATCTGGGCCTGTTCCAGTGAAAGGAGTGGATCTGGGCTTGTTCCAGTGAAAGGAGTGGATCTGGGCCTGTTCCAGTGAAAGGAGTGGATCTGGGCCTGTTCCAGTGAAAGGAGTGGATCTGGGCCTGTTCCAGTGAAAGGAGTGGATCTGGGCAAATGAGAACTTGTTCTCAACTAGCCTACCTGGTTAAATAAAGGTGAAATAAAAAAAAATAATAATAAAAAGGAGTGGATCTGGGTCTGTTCCAGTGAAAGCAGGATATCCTTCTCGTCGGACTCGTCGGAAATTCTGCCCCCTAGCCCCAAGAGGTTAACCTGTTGAGGAGTCTCTTGGTTCTAGACTTGGCGCTCCGGTACCGCTTGCCGTGCGGTAGCAGAGAGAACAGTCTATGACTTGGGTCACTGGAGTCGATGACAATTTTATGGGCTTTCTTATTATATAGGATGTGGATTGCAGGAAGATTGGCCCCAGTGATGTACTGTGCCATTCGCACTACCCTCTTTAGCGCCTTATGCCGAGCAGTTGCCATACCAGGCAGTGATGCAACCGGTCAGGATGCTCTCGATGGTGCAGCAGTTGCCATACCAGGCGGTGATGCAACCGGTCAGGATGCTCTCGATGGTGCAACTGTCGATCCTTTTGAGGGTCCTTTTGAGGGTCTGTTTGAATGTGGTCTTAGTGCCAGCATCGGTCTGTGGTGGTAAATAGACGGCTATGAATAATATAGATGAGAACTCTCTTGGTAGATAGTGTGGTCTACAGCTTATCATAAGGTACTCTACCTCAGGCGAGGAATACCTCGAGACTTCTTTAAAATTAGACATCGCACACCAACTGTTATTAACAAATAGACACACACCCCCACCCCTCGTCTTACCAGAGGTAGCGTCTCTGTTCTGCCGGTGCATGGAAAATCCGCAAGCTCCATATTGTCCGTATCGTCGTTCAGTCTCGGTGAAACATAAGATATTACAGTTTTTAACAGCTTCTACCACCCAAGCCATAAGACTGCTGAACAATTAATAAAATGGTCACCAGACAATTTAAATTGACACCCCTCCCACCTCCCTTTTGTACACTGCTGCTACTCACTGTTTATTATCTATGAGTAGTCACTTCATCCCTACCTACATGTACACTGCTGCTACTCTCTGTTTATTATCTATGCGTAGTCACTTCACCCCTACCTACATGTACACTGCTGCTACTCACTGTTTATTATCTATGAGTAGTCACTTCATCCCTACCTACATGTACACTGCTGCTACTCACTGTTTATTATCTATGAGTAGTCACTTCATCCCTACCTACATGTACATATTACCCCTGAATATGGCCTCGTTATTGTTATTCTTATTGTGTTACTTGTTATAATTACTTTTTATTTTAGTCTACTTGGTAAATATTTGTTTAACTCTTCTTAAACTGCACTGTTGGTTAAAGGGCTTGTAATTATCACCATTCTGTTTGTTGTGGTGAAGCTGAAGCTCTGTCCGTCTGTCCGTCTGTCCGTCTGTCCGTCTGTCTGTCTGTCTGTCTGTCTGCCTGTCTGTCTGTCTGTCTGTCTGTCTGTCCGTCTGTCCGTCTGTCCGTCTGTCCGTCTGTCCGTCTGTCTGTCTGTCTGCCTGTCTGTAATCTGTCCGTCTGTCTGCCTGTCTGTCTGTCTGTCTGTCTGTCTGTCTGTCTGTCTGTCTGTCCTGTCCGTCTGTCCGTCTGTCCGTCCGTCCGTCCGTCCGTCCGTCCGTCCCTCCCGTCTCTCTCTGTCTGTCTGTCTCTCCGTCTCGTCTCTCTCTCTGTCTCTGTCTCTGTCTCTGTCTGTCTGTCTGTCTGTCTGTCTGTCTGTCTCTCTCTCTGCTCTCTCTGTCTCGTCTCGTCCGTCCGTCCGTCCGTCTCTCTCTCTCTTCAACTCAAAGTGGCTTTGAGTTTGGCTATTAATATTTACATTGTATACATAATATGTATAATAATGTTTGCCCCGTCAAGTGAAAATCAAACAGAAGTTAAACAAGCAATCAGAAATGAATAGTAAACAATACACACAAAAAATGCTTCTGTCTGTCTGACATTTCTGATGTTCTATTAGAATGTATGTACAACGTTGTCCTCCGTTGTCCTCCGTCTGTCCGTCTCTCTCGTTGTCCGTCTTCCGTCTGTCGTTGTAACGGCATTGTCTGTCTGCTGTTGTAACTGTCGTTGTAACTGCTGTCTGTCACTACGTATGTCTCTCGTCTGTCTGTCGTTGTAACTAATGTTTCTCGTCTCTCTGTCAAGTAACTCAACGTCAAACGGCTTTAACTAAGGAAAAGAAATAATATTTACATTGTATACTAAAATGTAAATACGTTTGCCCCAAGCATTGTAACAGCATTGTAACAGTTGTTAAACAAGCAATGTAATGAATAGTAAACAATACGTTGTAAAAATGCTTGTAAACGTTGTAACGGCGTTGTAACTACGTTGTAACTACGTTGTAACAGCGTTGTAACTACGTTGTAACTACGTAACTACGTTGTAACTACGTTGTAACTACGTTGTAACTACGTTGTAACTACGTTGTAACGGCATTATAACTACGTTGTAACAGCGTTGTAACTACGTTGTAACTACGTTGTAACTACGTTGTAACAGCGTTGTAACTACGTTGTAACTACGTTGTAACAGCATTGTAACAGCGTTGTAACTACGTTGTAACGGCGTTGTAACGGCGTTGTAACTACGTTGTAACTACGTTGTAACAGTTGTGTAACGGTCAACTGTTCTGCCTTGTTATTATTCGACCATGCTGGTCATTTATGAACATCTGAACATCATGGTCATGTTCTGTTATAATCTCCACCCGGTACAGCCAGAAGAGGACTGGCCACCCCTCATAGCCTGGTTCATCTCTAGGTTTATAATCTCCACCCGGTACAGCCAGAAGAGGACTGGCCACCCCTCATAGCCTGGTTACTCTCTAGGTTTATAATCTCCACCTACGTTGTAACAGCCAGAAGAGGACTGGCCACCCCACAAGCCTGGTTCCTCTCTAGGTTTATAATCTCCACCCGTTGTAACAGCATTGTACCCCACATAGCCTGGTTCCTCTCTAGGTTTATAATCTCCACGTTGTAACCAGAAGAGGACTGGCCACCCCACATAGCGTTGTTCCTCTCGTTTATAATCTCCACCGGCACAGCATTGAGGACTGGCCACCCCAATAGCCTGGTTCCTCTCTGGTTTATAATCTACCCGGCACAGCCAGAAGAGGACGTGGCCACCACTTGTAGCCTGGTTCCTCTCTAGGTGTCTTCCAGGTTTAACAGCATTTCTAGGGCAGTTTTAACTAGCCACCGTGCATTCTAACCTACATTGATTGCTGTTTGGGGTTTTAGGCATTTCTGTAAGCACTTTGAGATATCAGCATTGTAACTAGGTTATAAATACATTTGATTTGATTTGATTTGTAACTACGTTGTAACTACGTTGTAACTACATTGTAACTACGTTGTAACAGCATTGTAACTACGTTGTAACTACGTTGTAACTACGTTGTAACAGCATTGTAACAGAATTGTAACTACGTTGTAACTACGTTGTAACAGCATTGTAACAGAATTGTAACTACGTTGTAACTACGTTGTAACAGCATTGTAACAGAATTGTAACTACGTTGTAACTACGTTGTAACAGCATTGTAACAGAATTGTAACTACGTTGCAACAGCGTTTGTGTTCCACTGGTTCTCAATGAGCAACACATCTTGCTGCTGTGACTTCACACTGCAGTGCATTGCTTTGGGCTACCTGGGGTGGACGTGACCCCTGGGTTCCTCCAATCCTGGTTATATTGTTGTGCTGAGCTAATTAAGGACCAGTGTTCTACCTGATTGGTTTCCACCATGTAATTACTAAACAGTCTGTTAGGAGCCTGCCCTCTATTCCTCTCCTTCTTTCTCTCTCTCCTCTCTCTCTCCTCTCTGTCTGTATTTCTCTCTCTCAACCTTTCTTCTCGCTCTTTTTCCCTCTCTCGACACCCCTCTCTCTCTCTCTCTCTCTCTCTCAAGTCGTCTGAGAGCCATTCACTCTTCTCCCTCCTCTAGACCGTGATGGAGGGAGGGAGAGCAACAGAGAGAGAGAGACAGGAAGTAGCCATGCAGAATGGCTGAGGTCACCACCCTCTGTTACTCAACAAAAGAACAAAGGAAAAAACGAACAAGGGATGGTGAAGAATAGGAGAGGTAGAGGATGGTATGATGAGGAATGTGAGAGGTGGAGAATAGGAGAGGTGTAGAATAGGAGAGGTAGAGGATGGTATGGTGAGGAAGAGGAGAGGTAGAGGATGGTATGGTGAGGAATAGGAGAGGTAGAGGATGGTATGGTGAGGAATAGGAGAGGTAGTGGATGGTATGGTGTGGAATAGGAGAGGTCCCGAGGATGGTATGGTGTGGAATAGGAGCGCCATGATGGTATGGTGAGGAATAGGAGGGTAGATGATGGTATGGTGTGGAATAGGAGAGGTAGATGATGGTATGGTGAGGAATAGGAGAGGTAGAGGATGGTATGGTGTGGAATAGGAGAGGTAGAGGATGGTATGGTGAGGAATAGGAGAGGTAGAGGATGGTATGGTGAGGAATAGGAGAGGTAGAGGATGGTATGGTGAGGAATAGGAGAGGTAGAGGATGGAATGGTGAGGAATAGGAGAGGTAGAGGATGGTATGGTGAGGAATAGGAGAGGTAGATGATGGTATGGTGGAGAATAGGAGAGGTAGATGATGGTATGGTGAGGAATAGGAGAGGTAGAGGATGGTATGGTGAGGAATAGGAGAGGTAGAGGATGGTATGGTGAGGAATAGGAGAGGTAGATGATGGTATGGTGAGGAAGAGGAGAGGTAGAGGATGGTATGGTGAGGAATAGGAGAGGTAGAGGATGGTATGGTGAGGAATAGGAGAGGTAGAGGATGGTATGGTGAGGAATAGGAGAGGTGGAGAATAGGAGAGGTAGATGATGGTATGGTGAAGAAGAGGAGAGGTAGAGAATATGTGAGGTAGAGGATGGTATGGTGAGGAATAGGAGAGGTAGAGGATGGTATGGTGAGGAAGAGGAGAGGTAGAGGATGGAATGGTGAGGAATAGGAGAGGTGGAGAATAGGTGAGGTAGAGGATGGTATGGTGAGGAATAGGAGAGGTAGACGATGGTATGGTGAGGAAGAGGAGAGGTAGAGGATGGTATGGTGAGGAATAGGAGAGGTAGAGGATGGTATGGTGAGGAATAGGTGAGGTAGAGGATGGTATGGTGAGGAATAGGAGAGGTAGATGATGGTATGGTGGAGAATAGGAGAGGTAGATGATGGTATGGTGAGGAATAGGAGAGGTAGAGGATGGTATGGTGAGGAATAGGTGAGGTAGAGGATGGTATGGTGAGGAATAGGAGAGGTAGAGGATGGTATGGTGAGGAAGAGGAGAGGTAGAGAATAGGTGAGGTAGAGGATGGTATGGTGAGGAATAGGAGAGGTAGAGGATGGTATGGTGAGGAATAGGAGAGGTAGATGATGGTATGGTGAGGAAGAGGAGAGGTAGAGGATGGTATGGTGAGGAAGAGGAGAGGTAGAGGGTGGTATGGTGAGGAAGAGGAGAGGTAGAGGATGGTATGGTGAGGAATAGGAGAGGTAGAGGATGGTATGGTGAGGAATAGGAGAGGTGGAGAATAGGAGAGATAGATGATGGTATGGTGAGGAAGAGGAGAGGTAGAGAATAGGTGAGGTAGAGGATGGTATGGTGAGGAATAGGAGAGGTAGAGGATGGTATGGTGAGGAATAGGTGAGGTAGAGGATGGTATGGTGAGGAATAGGAGAGGTAGATGATGGTATGGTGGAGAATAGGAGAGGTGGATGATGGTATGGTGAGGAATAGGAGAGGTAGAGGATGGTATGGTGAGGAATAGGAGAGGTAGAGGATGGTATGGTGAGGAAGAGGAGAGGTAGATGATGGTATGGTGAGGAATAGGAGAGGTGGATGATGGTATGGTGAGGAAGAGGAGAGGTAGAGGATGGTATGGTGAGGAATAGGAGAGGTAGAGGATGGTATGGTGAGGAAGAGGAGAGGTGGATGAAGAATCTTTCACCCAGCCATATTATATTGTTATTTTCATCACAATATAAATGCATAAAACACAGTCCCGTGGCCTCATCCCCATTATTATAAAACACAGTCCCGTGGCCTCATCCCCATTATTATAAAACACAGTCCCGTGGCCTGATCCCCATTATTATGGCCTCATCCCCATTATTATAAAACACAGTCCCGTGGCCTCATCCCCATTATTATGGCCTCATCCCCATTTTTATAAAACACAGTCCCGTGGCCTCATCCCCATTATTATGGCCTCATCCCCATTATTATAAAACACAGTCCTGTGGCCTTATCCCCATTATTATAAAACACAGTCCCGTGGCCTCATCCCCATTATTATGGCCTCATCCCCATTATTATGGCCTCATCCCCATTATTATGGCCTCATCCCCATTATTATAAAACACTGTCTCCTATTTGTGAAACACAGTCCCATGGTCTCATCCCCATTATTATAAAACACAGTCCCGTGGCCTCATCCCCATTATTATAAAACACAGTCCCGTGGCCTCATCCCCATTATTATAAAACACTGTCTCCTATTTGTGAAACACAGTCCCTATATTCTCTCTCCTTTCTCTGTGTGACTGCTATCACTTGATCTGTACTCTGCCATTCAATATTCATAAAACCATCTATAAGCCATGTTTGTCACACTACCTACCATGATGACGATACACACAGACACACACGACAAAACTCATACCTCAGACAGACAGCCTTGGAAGAAGAAAGTCTACTGCTTCAGACGAACAAAGCATTTTTGGGATTCTGTGGCTTCGAGGGCTCATAACCCTTCAGACGAATAGACAGACGGAGAGGAGAATTGAGGGACTTGACACTCTATTGTAATTTTTTTTTAAACTCCATCGTTATGATTCGGGTCGAATAATAATAATTCAAGGTTTAAATCTTCAAAGAGCGAGAATTTCTCCCGTATTTAGTACGATGAGATTGAAATGTCCTGACGGTGTACTTTGCTTTCGGTCCAGTCAAACTGAGGACGGCTTCTCTATACCTAATTCAATGCAGTACGTTTACCAGGACCCAGGGTTATATTTTGGAAGCATCCCGAGAGAAATTATAGAAAACAAATCAAATGTTTCTCTGATGTGAGGAACCTGCTTACACACGTCTTATTCTAATGTGCAGACAGAGGACTCATGAAAGCAGCACAACGCAATTATCATTACCTAACGGTTCTCCTGTGGTGTAAAGAGAGAATGTGGAGGAGAGAGAGAAAAAAGATATGAAATGAAGTGAACAACGCATGCAACTGAGCCAATTAACACGTGAATTAAATCAGGATGGATTCATTTGCTGTTTTCAGAAACACAGAATAACACATTTAGTAAGAGAGCTTTTGTATCTGCAAAGAAGAGAAATATGTGAGAAGCATTGTTTTTTTTTTTAAGTTTTTTTTTTTAGAACACTCATTAATACCATTTCTAAACACCCATAAGATTGAAACAAAACCTCATTCTGAAATAGATGTTGTTTAGATGTTGTTACAGATGCTGTGATCTTGATGTTGTGATCTTGTGTTTATTGGAGCCTCCGCAGGGCAGAGAGAAACAACAGAAGTATTTTGGTTCATTACATCATAAAGTCAGAGGTAAATGGTTGCGTTCACAACAAGTCTGATCTTCTTTTTAATATATATATATTTTTAAATTAAACTAATTGTTATTGTGAGCTGCCTGTGTGAACAATGGATGCTGAGAACTCTCCTCATCCCACTCTCCCTCCTCTCCTCATCCCACTCTCCCTCCTCTCCTCATCCCACTCTCCCTCCTCTCCTCATCCCACTCTCCCTCCTCTCCTCATCCCACTCTCCCTCCTCTCCTCATCCCACTCTCCCTCCTCTCCTCATCCCTCCTCTCCCTCCTCTCCTCATCCCCTCTCCCTCCTCTCCTCATCCCACTCTCCCTCCTCTCCTCATCCCACTCTCCCTCCTCTCCTCATCCCACTCTCCCTCCTCTCCTCATCCCACTCTCCCTCCTCTCCTCATCCCACTCTCCCTCCTCTCCTCATCCCACTCTCCCTCCTCTCCTCATCCCACTCTCCCACAGCCAATGGATGCTGAGAACTCTCCTCATCCCACTCTCCCATAGCCAATGGATGCTGACACCTCTCCTCATCCCACTCTCCCTCCTCTCCTCATCCCACTCTCCCTCCTCTCCTCATCCCATTCTCCCTCCTCTCCTCGTCCCACTCTCCCATAGCCAATGGATGCTGACACCTCTCCCTCCTCTCCTCATCCCATCCCATCTCCCTCCTCTCCTCGTCCCACTCTCCCTCCTCTCCTCATCCCACTCTCCCTCCTCTCCTCGTCCCACTCTCCCTCCTCTCCTCTCCCACTCTCCCATAGCCAATGGATGCTGACACCTCTCTCCCTCCTCTCCTCATCCCACTCTCCCTCCTCTCCTCGTCCCACTCTCCCTCCTCTCCTCGTCCCTCTCTCCCATAGCCAATGGATGCTGACACCTCTCCCTCCTCTCCTCATCCCTCTCCCTCCTCTCCTCGTCCCACTCTCCCTCCTCTCCTCATCCCACTCTCCCATAGCCAATGGATGCTGACACCTCTCCTCATCCCACTCTCCCATAGCCAATGGATGCTGAGAACTCTCCTCATCCCACTCTCCCTAGCCAATGGATGCTGACACCTCTCCTCATCCCACTCTCCCTCCTCTCCTCATCCCTCCCTCCTCTCCCTCATCCTCTCCCTCCTCTCCTCATCCCACTCTCCCATAGCCAATGGATGCTCTCCTCATCCCACTCCCCTCCTCTCCTCATCCTCCTCCTCCTCATCCCTCTCCTCCTCTCCTCATCCCACTCTCCCTCCTCTCCTCATCCTCCCTCCTCTCCTCATCTCTCTCCCTCCTCTCCTCATCCCACTCTCCCTCCTCTCCTCATCCCATTCTCCCTCCTCTCCCTCATCCCACTCTCCCTCCTCTCCTCATCCCATTCTCCCTCCTCTCCTCATCCCTCTCCCTCCTCTCCTCATCCCACTCTCCCTCCTCTCGTCATCCCATCTCCCTCCTCTCCCTCATCCCTCTCCCTCCTCTCCTCATCCCATTCTCCCTCCTCTCCTCATCCCACTCTCCCTCCTCCACCTCATCCCACTCTCCATCCTCTCCTCGTCCCACTCTCCCTCCCTCCTCCTCTCCTCCTCCCATTCTCCCTCCTCTCCTCATCCCCACTCTCCCTCCTCTCCTCATCCCCTCTCCCTCCTCTCCTCATCCCATTCTCCCTCCTCCTCATCCCACTCTCCCTCCCTCCTCATCCCTCTCCCTCCTCTCCTCATCCCACTCTCCCTCCTCTCCTCATCCCATTCTCCCTCCTCTCCTCATCCCACTCTCCCTCCTCTCCTCATCCCACTCTCCCTCCTCTCCTCATCCCACTCTCCCTCCTCTCCTCATCCCACTCTCCCTCCTCTCCTCATCCCACTCTCCCTCCTCTCCTCATCCCACTCTCCCTCCTCTCCTCATCCCACTCTCCCTCCTCTCCTCATCCCACTCTCCCTCCTCTCCTCATCCCACTCTCCCTCCTCTCCTCATCCCACTCTCCCTCCTCTCCTCATCCCACTCTCCCTCCTCTCCTCATCCCACTCTCCCTCCTCTCCTCATCCCACTCTCCCTCCTCTCTTCTCAGCTGGTGGTCCTGGAACTTCAAGCTCACAACTCAGGAAGCCCAGCAGACAACACTGTGCAGGTTTTCTCACCATACAGATACAGGGAACAGTTATGTAAACCTTCAGTAAACTCGCTTCACGCTCCCCAGATAGACGGATGTAAGCCAGAGATAAATGTATTTCTGGCAGTTCACAATGGAAGTTTTAACCACTGAGGATGTCACAGAGGAGGAGGTCACCGAGGAGGAGGTCGCCGAGGAGGTGGTCGCCGAGGAGGTGGTCGCCGAGGAGGAGGTCGCCGAGGAGGAGGTCGCCGAGGAGGAGGTCGCCGAGGAGGTGGTCGCCGAGGAGGTGGTCGCCGAGGAGGTGGTCGCCGAGGAGGAGGTCGTCGAGGAGGAGGTCGCCGAGGAGAAGGAGGTCACCGAGGAGGAGGTCGCCGAGGAGGAGGTCGCCGAGGAGGAGGTCCCCGAGGACCTATCCTGATGCCTAGTCACTTTACCCTGCCTTCATGTACATATCTACCTCAAATACCTTATTATTATCTATCCTGAGGTCTAGTCACTTTACCCTGCCTTCATGTACATATCTACCTCAAATACCTTATTATTATCTATCCTGAGGTCTAGTCACTTTACCCCTGCCTTCATGTACATATCTACCTCAAATACCTTATTATTATCTATCCTGGTGTCTAGTCACTTTACCCTGCCTTCATGTACATATCTACCTCAACTACCTTATTATTATCTATCCTGATGCCTAGTCACTTTACCCTGCCTTCATGTACATATCTACCTCAAATACCTTATTATTATCTATCCTGATGCCTAGTCACTTTACCCTGCCTTCATGTACATATCTACCTCAAATACCTTATTATTATCTATCCTGAGGTCTAGTCACTTTACCCTGCCTTCATGTACATATCTACCTCAAATACCTTATTATTATCTATCCTGATGCCTAGTCACTTTACCCTGCCTTCATGTACATATCTATCTTATTAATATCTATCCTGATGCCTAGTCACTTTACCCTGCCTTCATGTACATATCTACCTCAAATACCTTATTATTATCTATCCTGATGCCTAGTCACTTTACCCTGCCTTCATGTTCATATCTACCTCAAATACCTTATTATTATCTATCCTGATGTCTAGTCACTTTACCCTGCCTTCATGTACATATCTACCTTGTACCCCTTCACATTGATCTGGTACTGGTAGTTCCTGTATATAGCTCCACATTTATCTGGTACTTCCTGTATATAGCTCCACATTGATCTGGTACTTCCTGTATATATCTCCACATTGATCTGGTACTTCCTGTATATAGCTCCACATTGATCTGGTACTTCCTGTATATAGCTCCACATTGATCTGGTACTGGTACTTCCTGTATATAGCTCCACATTTATCTGGTACTTCCTGTATATAGCTCCACATTGATCTGGTACTTCCTGTATATAGCTCCACATTGATCTGGCACTGGTACTCCATGTATATAGCCCCACATTGATCTGGTACTGGTACTTCCTGTATATAGCTCCACATTTATCTGGTACTTCCTGTATATAGCTCCACATTGATCTGGTACTTCCTGTATATATCTCCACATTGATCTGGTACTTCCTGTATATAGCTCCACATTGATCTGGCACTGATACTCCATGTATATAGCCCCACATTGATCTGGTACTTCCTGTATATATCTCCACATTGATCTGGTACTTCCTGTATATAGCTCCACATTGATCTGGTACTGGTACTTCCTGTATATAGCTCCACATTGATCTGGTACTTCCTGTATATAGCTCCACTTTGATCTGGTACTTCCTGCATATAGCTCCACATTGATCTGGTACTTCCTGCATATAGCTCCACATTGATCTGGTACTTCCTGCATATAGCTCCACATTGATCTGGTACTTCCTGCATATAGCTCCACATTGATCTGGTACTTCCTGCATATAGCTCCACATTGATCTGGTACTTCCTGCATATAGCTCCACATTGATCTGGTACTTCCTGCATATAGCTCCACATTGATCTGGTACTTCCTGCATATAGCTCCACATTGATCTGGTACTTCCTGCATATAGCTCCACATTGATCTGGTACTTCCTGCATATAGCTGAATTCTTCTGTATGTCATTCGTATTGTGTTACTATCTATGTATTTTAATATGTTTTACTCTGCATCGTCGGGAAGGTAAAGTGAGTCTTGTTTCTTTGTGCTTTGATTTGAAATCCTTGAATTTCTTTGGTGCATCACCCTCCCCATAGCAAGAAGTAAAATAATCTGTCTCCTCACCACGCGCTCTCACCACTGGTGTCCCCCAGGGCTCTGTTCTAGGCCTTCTCCTATTCTCGCTATACACCAAGTCACTTGGCTCTGTCATAACCTCACATGGTCTCTCCTATCATTGCTACGCAGACAACACACAATTAATCTTCTCCTTTCCCCCTTCTGATGACCAGGTGGGGAATCGCATCTCTGCATGTCTGGCAGACATATCAGTGTGGATGACGGATCACCACCTCAAGCTGAACCTCGGCAAGACGGAGCTCCTCTTCCTCCCGGGGAAGGACTGCCCGTTCCATGATCTCGCCATCACGGTTGACAACTCCATTGTGTCCTCCTCCCAGAGCGCTAAGAACCTTGGCGTGATCCTGGACAACACCCTGTCGTTCTCAACTAACATCAAGGCGGTGGCCCGTTCCTGTAGGTTCATGCTCTACAACATCCGCAGAGTACGACCCTGCCTCACACAGGAAGCGGCGCAGGTCCTAATCCAGGCACTTGTCATCTCCCGTCTGGATTACTGCAACTCGCTGTTGGCTGGGCTCCCTGCCTGTGCCATTAAACCCCTACAACTCATCCAGAACGCCGCAGCCCGTCTGGTGTTCAACCTTCCCAAGTTCTCTCACGTCACCCCGCTCCTCCGCTCTCTCCACTGGCTTCCAGTTGAAGCTTGCATCCGTTACAAGACCATGGTGCTTGCCTACGGAGCTGTGAGGGGAACGGCACCTCAGTACCTCCAGGCTCTCATCAGGCCCTACACCCAAACAAGGGCACTGCGTTCATCCACCTCTGGCCTGCTCGCCTCCCTACCACTGAGGAAGTACAGTTCCCGCTCAGCCCAGTCAAAACTGTTCGCTGCGCTGGCCCCCCAATGGTGGAACAAACCCCCTCACGACGCCAGGACAGCGGAGTCAATCACCACCTTCCGGAGACACCTGAAACCCCACCTCTTTAAGGAATACCTAGGATAGGATAAAGTAATCCTTCTCACCCCCCTTAAAAGATTTAGATGCACTATTGTAAAGTGGCTGTTCCACTGGATGTCATAAGGTGAATGCACCAATTTGTAAGTCGCTCTGGATAAGAGCGTCTGCTAAATGACTTAAATGTAATGTAAAATGTAAACCCAATGCAATCCACCCTCCCCATAGCAAGCAATGTAAACCCAATGCAATCCATCCTCCCCATAGCAAGCAATGTAAACCCAATGCAATCCATCCTCCCCATAGCAAGCAATGTAAACCCAATGCAATCCACCCTCCCCATAGCAAGCAATGTAAACCCAATGCAATCCATCCTCCCCATAGCAAGCAATGTAAACCCAATGCAATCCATCCTCCC
>NC_068450.1:3558275-3575775 GCF_023373465.1 Oncorhynchus keta | reverse complement strand
AGGAAATGGGGTAAATTGAGTCCATCGTTGAGGCAGGTTGAGCAAATTGAAGTGTTTTCTTCCCAGGCAAAATGCAAGGTAGAGAATAACTTTGAGAAGCATGTGAAGAACCTTTGTAGCAATTGAAAGGGAACAGTTTGGACATAATGGGAAAAAGATTAGACCAAAAGGTGTGGACACAACAGGTAGATGCCACATGAGACCAAAAGGTGTGGACACAACAGGTAGATGCCACATGAGACCAAAAGGTGTGGACACAACAGGTAGATGCCACATAAGAGGGAGGGTAGAGGGAGGGACTGGGAGGGTAGAGATAGGGTAGAGGGAGGTACTGGGAGGGTAGAGAGAGGTACTGGGGGGGGTAGAGAGAGGTACTGGGGGGGTAGAGAGAGGTACTGGGGGGGTAGAGAGAGGTACTGGGAGGGTAGAGAGAGGTACTGTGAGGGTAGACGGAGGGTAGAGAGAGGTAGAGGGAGGTACTGGGAGGGTAGAGAGAGGTACTGGGAGGGTAGAGGGAGGTACTGGGAGGGTGGAGGGAGGTACTGGGAGGGTAGAGGTAGGGTAGAGTGAGTTACTGGGAGGGTAGAGGGAGGGTAGAGAGAGGTACTGGGAGGGTAGAGGGAGGGTAGGGAGAGGTACTGGGAGGATAGAGGGAGGTAGTGGGAGGGTAGAGGGAGGGTAGGGGGAGAGTAGAGGGAGGTAGTGGGAGGGTAGAGGGAGGTACTGGGAGGGTAGAGAGGGTAGAGTGAGGTACTGGGAGGGTAGAGGAGGGTAGGTACTGGGAGGGTAGAGGGAGGTAGTGGGAGGGTAGAGGGAGGTAGTGGGAGGGTAGAGGGAGGGTAGAGGGAGGTACTGGGAGGGTAGAGGGAGATACTGGGAGGGTAGGGGAGGTACTGGGAGGGTAGAGGGAGGGTAGAGGGAGGTACTGGGAGGGTAGAGGGAGATACTGGGAGGGTAGAGGGAGGTACTGGGAGGGTAGAGGGAGGTACTGGGAGGGTAGAGGGAGGTACTGGGAGGGTAGAGGGAGGGTAGAGTGAGGTACTGGGAGGGTAGAGGGAGGGTAGAGAGAGGTACTGGGAGGGTAGAGTGAGGGTAGAGAGAGGTACTGGGAGGGTAGAGGGAGGTAGTGGGAGGGTAGAGGGAGGGTAGGGGGAGATAATGGGAGGGTAGAGGGAGGTACTGGGAGGGTAGAAGGAGGTGGTGGGAGGGTAGAGGGAGGGTAGAGGGAGGTACTGGGAGGGTAGAGAGAGGTAGTGGGAGGGTAGAGGGAGGTATTGGAAGGGTAGAGAGAGGTACTGGGAGGGTAGAGAGAGGTACAGGGAGGGTAGATGGAGGTACTGGGAGGGTAGAGGGAGGTACTGGGAGGATAGAGGGAGGTACTGGGAGGGTAGAGAAAGGGTAGAGGGAGGTACTGGGAGGGTAGACGGAGGTACTGGGAGGGTAGAGGGAGGTACTGGGAGGGTAGAGGGAGGTACTGGGAGGGACTTGAGGAAGGGACTGGAGAGAGGGACTGGAGAGAGGGAGTGAGGGACTAGAGGGAGGGACTGGAGGGAGGGACTGGAGGGAGGGACTGGAGGGAGGGGTGATCAGGGACTGGGGGAGGGGTGATCAGCTACTGGGGGTGGGGTGATCAGGGACTGGGGGAGGGACTGGAGCGAGGTTGACTAGACCGTGGGACTGGAGGGAGGGACTGGAGAGAGGGGTGATCAGGGACTGGACGGAGGGACTGGAGATAGGGGTGATCAGGGGGAGTAACCTCCCTTTCTTCTTTCTCCCTCAGTCTGTGCCTCTTCTCACCCTGTTGCATGTTCAGAATGTAAAGGCATCAAATATTAATATGATCCTTGTGTCTCGTGTTGTTTTTCTCAGAGATGGTGTAGCAACTTGATCTCATCTATACACTCATCAATACAGAGGAGAGGAGGAGAAGAGAGGAGAGGAGGTGAAGATCAGAGGAAGTGAAGAGGAGAGGAGAGGAGAGGAGAGGAGAGGAGAGGAGAGGAGGAGAAAAGGAGAAGAGAAGAGGAGCGGAGGAGAGGAGAGGAGGAGAAGGGGAGAGGAGGAGAGGAGGGGGGGTTGAGAGGAGGTACTGAGGAGAGAAGGAGAAGAGGAGAGGAGGAGAGGAGAAGTGGGGAGGAGGAGAGGAGGAACTGAGGAGAGAAGGCACTGAGGAGAGAAGGAGAGGAGGAGCAGAGGAGAGGAGGAGAGGAGAGAAGGAAGAGAGGATAGGAGGAGCAGAGGAGAGGAGGATCTGAGGAGAGGAGAGGAGGCACTGGGGAGAGAAGGAGAGGAGGAGAGGAGGAGCAGAGGAGAGGAGGATAGGAGCGGAGGAACTGAGGAGAGAAGGAGGAGAGGAGGAGAGGAGGAGAGGGGAGGAGAGGAGGAGAGGGGAGGAGAGGATGCACTGAGGAGAGAAGGAGAGGAGGAGCGGAGGAGAGGAGAAGAGAAGAGGAGGAGAGGAGGAACTGAGGAGAGAAGGAGAGGAGGAAGGAGAGGATGAGAGGACGACCTGAGGAGAGAAGGAGAGGAGGAGAGAAGGAACTGAGGAGAGGAGGAGAGGAGCTGAGGATAGGAGAGAGGGGGCGGAGGAGAGAAGGAACTGAGAGTAGAGGAGGAGAGGAGCTGAGGAGAGGAGGAGAGGAGGAGCGGAGGAGAGGAGGAGCGGAGGAGCTGAGGAGAGGAGGAGAGGAGCTGAGGATAGGAGGAGAGGGGCGGAGGAGAGAAGGAACTGAGGAGTAGAGGAGTAGAGGAACTGAGGAGAGGAGGAGAGGAGGAACTGAGGAGAGGAGGAACTGAGGAGAGAAGGAGAGGAGGAGCGGAGGAGAGGAGGAGAGAAGGAACTGAGGAGAGGAGGAACTGCGGAGAGGAGGAGAGGAGAAGGAGAGGAGGAGAGGAGAAGGAGAGGAGGAGAGGAGGAACTGAGGAGAGGTGGAGAGGAGGAGAGGAGAAGGAGAGGAGGAGAGGAGGAGCGGAGAAGGAGAGGAGGAGAGGAGGAACTGAGGAGAGGAGGAGATAAGGTGAGGAGGTGAATAGGAGAGGAGGAACTGAGGCGGAGGAGGAGAGTAGGCGGAGAGGAGGAAAGGAGAGGAGGAGAGGAGAGGAGGAGAGGAGGAGCAGAGGAGAGAAGGAACTGAGTAGAGGAGGAGGAGCGGAGGAGAGAAGTAGGAGAGGAGGAGAGGAGGACAGGAGAGGAGGAGAGGAGAGGAGGAGAGGAGCTGAGGAAAGGAGGAGAGGAGGAGAGGAGAGGAGAAAAGGAGGAGCGGGGGAGAGAAGGAACTGAGTAGAGGAGGAGAGGAGGAGGAGAGGAGGAGCTGAGGAAAGGAGGAGAGGAGGATAGGAGCTGAGAAAGGGAGGAGAGGAGGAGAGGAGGATAGGAGCTGAGGAAAGGAGGAGTGGAGGAGAGGAGCTGAGGAAAGGAGGAGAGGAGGAGAGGAGTAGAGGAGTAGAGGTCTGCACAACACAGTTTGCTGTCTGATTCTTCTGTTGGGAGATTACTATCACATCTGTTTCAGATCAAAGCCACTCATCAAAATAAGGCTTCAATAGAAACGTCATTACATTCTGAATTACTGATTAGTTAAGGAGGAACAATGAATAAATAGTTAAGCCCTTATTAATTCAGTTGAAAAACAATTCAAACTTATGAAGTGGTGATATGAATCATCTGTTGTTGTCCTCTTGTTGATCTGATATCTGTCAAGATGTTTCAGAACGAATAGAAAAGTGTTGCTCTAATGTTGTTTCTTAACATTATTTACCATTATCATTTAAAAGGCAAATTATGGCTAGCAGATGGTTGTAGATGATCAGTGAAAATGAAAAAGACATAGACCTAAAATAACACACAAACTGCAGAGGAGACATAATTCCTACCGCTAGACATGACATCACCAAAACACAACTACAGGAAGCTCCATCATCATTCCATCCTGCTTTGTTCTTTTCTCTACTTCCCCAAAACCTCTCTTCTTCTGCTCTGAGGGAGCCAGGAGACACTGGGCCTGCTGTTCTGTAGGGATCCAGGAGACACCTCAGTATAACTGGGCCTGCTGCTCTGTAGGGAGCCAGGAGACACCTCAGTATAACTGGGCCTGCTGCTCTGTAGGGAGCCAGGAGACACCTCAGTATAACCGGGCCTGCTGCTCTGAGGGAGCCAGGAGACACCTCAGTATAACTGGGCCTGCTGTTCTGAGGGAGCCAGGAGACACCTCAGTATAACTGGGCCTGCTGCTCTGTAGGGAGCCAGGAGACACCTCGGTATAACTGGGCCTGCTGTTCTGAGGGAGCCAGGAGACACCTCAGTATAACTGGGCCTGCTGTTCTGAGGGAGCCAGGAGACACCTCAGTATAACTGGGCCTGCTGCTCTGTAGGGAGCCAGGAGACACCTCAGTATAACTGGGCCTGCTGCTCTGAGGGAGCCAGGAGACACCTCAGTATAACTGGGCCTGCTGCTCTGTAGGGAGCCAGGAGACACCTCAGTATAACTGACCAAAGAACTCGCTCAACACACGTACACACCACACACACACACACACACACACACACACACACACACACACACACACACACACACACACACACACACACACACACACACACACACACACACACACACACACACACACACACACACACACACACACACACACACACACACACACACACACACACACACACGTACACACCACATCACACACACACACACACACACACGCACGTACACACACACACGCACGCACACACACACACACACACACACACACACACACACACACACACACACACACACACACACACACACACACACACACACACACACACACACACACACACACACACACACACACACACACACACACACACACGTACACACCATCACACACACGCACGTACACACACACACACACACACACACGCACGTACACACACACACACACACACACACACACACACACACACACACACACACACACACACACACACACACTCACACACGTACACACCATCACACACACACACACACGCACGTACACACACACACACGCACGTACACACACACACACACACACACACACACACACACACACACACACACACACACACACACACACACACACACACACACACACACACACTCACACACGTACACACCATCACACACACGCACGTGCACACACACACACACACACGCACGCACACACACACACACACACACACACACACACACACACACACACACACACACACACACACACACACACACACACACACACACACGTATTAAAACACACACACACACTGCACGTACACACCCATCACACACACGCACGTACACACACACGCACGTACACACACACACACACACACACACACACACACACACACACACACACACACACACACACACACTCACACTCACACACACGTACACACCACACACACACGCACGTACACACACACACACACACACACACACACACACACACACACACACACACACACACACACACACACACACACACACACACACACACACACACACACACACACACACACACACACACACACACACACGTACACACCATCACATGCACGTCAGTAATGCTTTCCTGATGTTATTGTAAATATCAAGTTGACAGGAAGTGCCTTTGGTTTCCTTTATTTCCACCGTTTGGTCATTGATTTGCTTTCATTTATTTAAAAAAAATGTTTTGCTTATCAGCGTGATTACATTTTTTTTTTATCTTGATGTGTGTTGGTGTTGTCTTTACATGAGGGTTGTTTTGCTTTAAATGAGCTCCCTGTAGAGTTGAATTACTAAATTGCAAAAAGGTAATTAGGCTAGTGAGAAACACATTTACACAACTGAAATATGCCTTGTTATTTTAAAAGAAAAAAAACCCTCATGGCTTGATATTACTGTACGTAGATTTAAAAAGCCCTCCTCTGGGTTTTCATTCATTCATTATTTCAAATAAAAATACAACATTTTTATTTATTTTGTCTATTTATTTTGTCTGTGAATACAACACTAGACCACCATCCATTGCTATTTCCGTTTGCAGTTCTTTAAATCCCTCAATGCCGAGCAAATGAAGCTCAGAGAAGACAAGAGGAAGAGACAAGAAAAAGGTGCATCCATTATTTCACTCTTCCTATTTTCTTAACCCCCCCCCCCTCCACTTCCTCTGAACAGCAGTATCACTTACAGACATTTATTAAAACACAACACAGAACACTGTATTAACACACAGAACACTGTATTAACAAACAGAACACTGTATTAACACACAGAACACTGTATTAACACAAAGAACACTGTATTAACACACAGAACACTGTATTAACACACAGAACACTGTATTAACACACAGAACACTGTATTAACACACAGAACACTGTATTAACACACAGAACACTGTATTAACACACAGAACACTGTATTAACACACAGAACACTGTATTAACACACAGAACACTTCATTAACACACAGAACACTGTATTAACACACAGAACACTGTATTAACACACAGAACACTGTATTAACACACAGAACACTGTATTAACACACAGAACACTGTATTAACACACAGAACACTGTATTAACACACAGAACACTGTATTAACACACAGAACACTGTATTAACACACAGAACACTTCATTAACACACAGAACACTGTATTAACACACAGAACACTGTATTAACACACAGAACACTGTATTAACACACAGAACACTGTATTAACACACAGAACACTGTATTAACACACATAAAACTGTACTAACACACAGAAAACTGTATTAACACACAGAACACTGTATTAACACACAGAACACTGTATTAACACACAGAACACTGTATTAACACACAGAACACTGTATTAACACACAGAATACTTCATTAACACACAGAACACTGTATTAACACACAGAACACTGTATTAACACACAGAACACTGTATTAACACACAGAACACTGTATTAACACACAGAATACTTCATTAACACACAGAACACTGTATCAACACACAGAACAATTCATTAACACACAACACATAACCTATTATTTAAAAAAGAACACTTAAGTAAAATACGGAACACTGGATACTTCATTAACACACATAACACTTCATTAACACACATAACACTTCATTAACACACATAACACTTAATTAACACACATAACACTTCATTAACACACATAACACTTCATTAACACACATAACACTTCATTAACACACATAACACTTAACATTAACACACATAACACTTCATTAACACACAGAACACTTCATTAACACACATAACACTTCATTAACACACATAACACTTCATTAACACACATAACACTTAATTAACACACATAACACTTAATTAACACACATAACACTTCATTAACACACATAACACAAAACACGGAACACTTTATTTACACAAATATCTAAGGTTGCACATTTTGGGGAATATTCAGGGGTGGAAACTTTCCTTAGGAATTAATGGAAATTGTAGATGTTTTTTTGCATTGGATATATTTACCATATCATATGGAGACAGAAATATAAACATTTGACCTTCTCATAAGTAGACATGATTCAATGATTAAATCCTTCCAATAGATGTAACGGCCGTGGAATGAAGAGGACCAAAGCGCAGCGTGGTGAGCGTACACATTCCTTTTATTTAGAAATGACACCGACAAAAACAATAAACAATACAAAACAAGGGCTACGTGCCACAAACAAAGACGGGAAAAGGAGGGAGGGAGGGAAAAAGGAGGGAAAAGGGCTACCTAAGTATGGTTCCCAATCAGAGACAACGATAGACAGCTGTCCCTGATTGAGAACCATACCTGGCCAAAACAAAGAAATACAAAATAATAGAAAAACTAAACATAGCATGCCCACCCCACCTCACACCCTGACCTAAACAAATAGAGAAATAAAATGGCTCTCTGAGTTCAGGGCGTGACAAGAGAAATAAATAAAAATATTTAGTTACAAATTGAACTTTAGTTGACTCTTCACATGGGATGATTTCACTGAACAACAGAAGGGAATATTGAATGATCCCCAGTGATTTATCTCCCAAAAACATTTTCAAATTTCTGTAAAATTATAGTCTAGAAACTAACGCTTTGGTTGTCTTCCTCTCAGGCTGCCATGTCTTCTCCCTGGACCTCCTCAATGTCCACCTCTTGAACATCGGACTCAAAAGGCCTCATCTTGACTGTCACTTTGCAACCATTTTGAGGATGGCTCGTTGTCAGGCTCAAAAAGCCTCAAATTTGCCCGGATGGCACCAACTTTTCAACCCTTGTATTAGTCAGCCTGTTGTGTGCTTTGGTGTGTGTGTTAATGCCTGTAGTGAAGTGGGTGTCTGTAGTGATGCCTTAAGCAGTGAGATGCTGCGCCTTAGACCTCTGCTCTGCGCTACTCGGGAGCTCCAACCCGTAGCTCCAGCCCTTAGCTCCAA
This sequence comes from Oncorhynchus keta, assembly GCF_023373465.1. Classification (NCBI taxonomy): domain Eukaryota; kingdom Metazoa; phylum Chordata; class Actinopteri; order Salmoniformes; family Salmonidae; genus Oncorhynchus; species Oncorhynchus keta. The sequence goes on along the minus strand of NC_068450.1, from coordinate 3,567,300 downwards.
CCCTTAGCTCCAGCCCTTAGCTCCAACCCTTAGCTCCAACCCTTAGCTCCAGGTCTTAGCTACAGCCCTTAGCTCCAGCCCTTAGCTCCAGCCCTTAGCTCCAGCCCTTAGCTCCAACCCTTAGCTCCAGCCCTTAGCTCCAACCCTTAGCTCCAACCCTTAGCTCCAACCCTTAGCTCCAGCCCTTAGCTCCAGCCCTTAGCTCCAACCCTTAGCTCCAGCCCTTAGCTCCAACCCTTAGCTCCAACCCTTAGCTCCAGGTCTTAGCTACAGCCCTTAGCTCCAACCCTTAGCTCCAGCCCTTAGGTCCAACCCTTAGCTCCAACCCTTAGCTCCAGCCCTTAGGTCCAGCCCTTAGCTCCAACCCTTAGCTCCAGCCCTTAGCTCCAGCCCTTAGCTCCAACCCTTAGCTCCAACCCTTAGCTCCAGCCCTTAGCTCCAACCCTTAGCTCCAACCCTTAGCTCCAGCCCTTAGCTCCAACCCTTAGCTCCAGCCCTTAGCTCCAGCCCTTAGGTCCAACCCTTAGCTCCAACCCTTAGCTCCAACCCTTAGCTCCAGGTATTAGATCCAGGTCTTAGCTCCAACCCTTAGCTCCAACCCTTAGCTCCAACCCTTAGCTCCAGGTATTAGATCCAGGTCTTAGCTCCAACCCTTAGCTCCAACCCTTAGCTCCAGGTCTTAGCTCCAACCCTTAGCTCCAACCCTTTAGTCCCTTCATAGCATCTGTTCTAATGATACTGTTATTACTAGGAGGACAAGCAGTGAAGAGCAGTTCAACAACAATGCCAAGCACTGTTTCACTGGGATCAAACTATTGTTGTCACACAAACACATGGAGGGATGCACACACACACACACACACACACACACACACACACACACACACACACACACACACACACACACACACACACACACACACACACACACACACACACACACACACACACACACCAGAAATAGTGACAGTGCGCTGGCCTCTCCCAAACAAACTGCGACAGCAGAGAAACCTATAATTCAGTCAATCCTGTCATTAAGAGTTTCACTCAGGTTTACGCTATAATAAATTGGCAGAAAGATAAACGTCCTAGGATAAAATTATGAATCATTTCAACTCCGAGGTGACACTAATATTCTGCGTTCCAAATGAAACCCTATAGAGGGAATAGGCTGTGATTTGGGACACTACTCGTGAACACAGCTCCAAGCACACAGATCACAACATAGTGATGTTTCCTCCATTTCTCCCTGTCACCGTTTTACAGGCAGTTTTCCGTTTTCATGGACCCCAATCAAAAGGAATTACATTCTGATCAAATGTGTAGAACTATCTGTTAAATGTACGTTACGTTTAAATGTCATTTGAAGAAGTGAGAGTAAATGCTGTAATTATGTCAGTCAACTAGAGGTAGAATGTGTTTTTTTTTTTCTCCTGCGATGCAAACTTCTGACAATTATATGCAGACATTAGTTTAAAGATTCAAACGTGATTCCTAAAATGGACGATTCCTATGGGATAATATCCTTCAGGATTAGATGATCCTCCAGAACCTTCTGCTTCAGGATTAGATGATCCTCCAGAACCTTCTGCTTCAGGATTAGATGATCCTCCAGAACCTTCTGCTTCAGGATTAGGTGATCATCCAGAACCTTCTGCTTCAGGATTAGATGATCCCCAGAACCTTCTGCTTCAGGATTAGATGATCCTCCAGAACCTTCTGCTTCAGGATTAGATGATCCTCCAGAACCCTCTGCTTCAGGATTAGATGATCCACCAGATCCTTCTGTGTGACTGATATACAGTGCCTTGCGAAAGTATTCGGACCCCCTTGAACTTTGTGACCTTTTGCCACATTTCAGGCTTCAAACATAAAGATATAAAACTGTATTTTTTTTTTAGTGAAGAATCAACAACAAGTGGGACACAATCATGAAGTGGAACGACATTTATTGGATATTTCTAACTTTTTAACAAATCAAAAACTGAAAATTGGGCGTGCAAAATTATTTGCCATTTGGATTCACCTATAGACGTAGGTCATGGGTCATCCCCTGAATACAGTTGCTCTGTTACCTGGCAGACCTGACCAAGACCACTGCAGTCTACTACAGAATACACCACCACTACTACTACTACAGCTACATACCATCTACACGACCACTACTACTACTACAGCTACATACCGTCTACACTACAACTACTACTACTACAGCTACATACCATCTACACTACCACTACTACTACTACAGCTACATACCATCTACACGACCACTACTACTACTACAGCTACATACCATCTACACTACCACTACTACTACTACAGCTACATACCATCTACACGACCACTACTACTACTACAGCTACATACCATCTACACTACCACTACTACTACTATAGCTACATACCATCTACACTACCACTACTACTACTACAGCTACATACCATCTACACTACCACTACTACTACTACAGCTACATACCGTCTACACTACCACTACTACTACTACAGCTACATACCATCTACACGACCACTACTACTACTACAGCTACATACCATCTACACGACCACTACTACTACTACAGCTATATACCATCTACACTACCACTACTACTACTACTACAGCTACATACCATCTACACTACCACTACTACTACTACAGCTACATACCAGCTACACGACCACTACTACTACTACAGCTACATACCGTCTACACTACCACTACTACTACTACAGCTACATACCAGCTACACGACCACTACTACTACTACAGCTACATACCATCTACACTACCACTACTACTACTACAGCTACATACCATCTACACTGACATACCATCTACACTACCACCACTACTACTACTACAGCTACATACCATCTACACTGACATACCATCTACACTGACATACCATCTACACTGACATACCGTCTACACTGATGCACTGATACACTGATACACTGATGCACTGATACACTGATACACTGATACACTGATTCACTGATACACTGACACACTGATACACTGATACACTGATACACTGATACACTGATACACTGACACACTGATACACTGATACACTGATACACTGATACACTGATACACTGATACACTGATACACTGATACACTGATACACTGATACACTGACACACTGATACACTGATACACTGATACACTGATACACTGATACACTGATACACTGATACACTGATACACTGATACACTGATACACTGATACACTGACACACTGATACACTGTCTACTTTGATACACTGATACACTGATACACTGTCACACTGATACACTGATACACTGACACACTGATACACTGACACACTGATACACTGATACACTGATACACTGATACACTGACACACTGATACACTGATACACTGATACACTGATACACTGATACACTGTCTACTTTGACACTCTGATACACTGATACACTGACACACTGATACACTGATACACTGATACACTGATACACTGACACACTGATACACTGACACACTGACACACTGATACACTGACACACTGATACACTGATACACTGATACACTGATACACTGTCTACTTTGATACACTGATACACTGATACACTGATACACTGATACACTGATACACTGACACACTGATACACTGTCTACTTTGACACTCTGATACACTGATACACTGATACACTGATACACTGACACACTGATACACTGTCTACTTTGATACACTGATACACTGATACACTGATACACTGATACACTGATACACTGATACACTGATACACTGACACACTGATACACTGTCTACTTTGACACACTGATACACTGATACACTGACACACTGATACACTGATACACTGACACACTGACACACTGATACACTGACACACTGATACACTGATACACTGATACACTGATACACTGACACACTGATACACTGACACACTGACACACTGATACACTGACACACTGACACACTGATACACTGATACACTGATACACTGATACACTGATACACTGACACACTGATACACTGACACACTGACACACTGATACACTGACACACTGACACACTGATACACTGACACACTGACACACTGATACACTGACACACTGACACACTGATACACTGACACACTGACACACTGATACACTGATACACTGATACACTGATACACTGACACACTGATACACTGATACACTGACACACTGATACACTGACACACTGATACACTGATACACTGATACACTGATACACTGACACACTGATACACTGATACACTGATACACTGACACACTGATACACTGTCTACTTTGACACACTGATACACTGATACACTGATACACTGATACACTGTCTACTTTGACACTGATACACTGACACACTGATACACTGATAAACCGATACACTGATACACTGATACACTGATACACTGTCTACTTTGACACACTGATACACTGATACACTGATACACTGATACACTGTCTACTTTGATACACTGATACACTGATACACTGATGCACTGATGCACTGATACACTGATACACTGATACACTGATACACTGTCTACTTTGATACACTGATACACTGATACACTGATACACTGACACACTGATACACTGATACACTGATACACTGATACACTGTCTACTTTGAAACACTGATACACTGATACACTGATACACTGACACACTGATACACTGATACACTGACACACTGATACACTGATACACTGATACACTGATTCACTGACACACTGATACACTGATACACTGATACACTGACACACTGACACACTGATACACTGATACACTGATACACTGATACACTGATACACTGACACACTGATACACTGATACACTGTCTACTTTGATGCACTGATACACTGATACACTGATACACAGATACACTGATACACTGATACACTGATACACTGTCTACTTTGACACACTGATACACTGATACACTGATACACTGATACACTGATACACTGATACACTGTCTACTTTGATACACTGATACACTGATGCACTGATGCACTGATACACTGATACACTGATACACTGACACACTGATACACTGATACACTGACACACTGATACACTGATACACTGATACACTGATACACTGATACACTGATACACTGATACACTGACACACTGTCTACTTTGATACACTGATACACTGATACACTGACACACTGATACACTGATACACTGATACACTGATACACTGATACACTGATGCACTGACACACTGATACACTGACACACTGATACACTGATACACTGATACTCTGATACACTGATACACTGATACACTGATACACTGACACACTGATACACTGATACACTGATACACTGATACACTGATACACTGACACACTGATACACTGATACACTGATACACTGATACACTGATACACTGATACACTGATACACTGTCTACTTTGATACACTGATACACTGATACACTGATACACTGATACACTGATACACTGATACACTGATACACTGATACACTGATACACTGATACACTGATACACTGATACACTGATACACTGATACACTGATACTCTGATACACTGATACACTGATACACTGATACACTGACACACTGATACACTGATACACTGATACACTGATACACTGACACACTCATACACTGACACACTGATACACTGATACACTGATACACTGATACACTGTCTACTTTGATGCACTGATACACTGATACACTGATACACTGATACACTGATACACTGATACACTGATACACTGACACACTGACACACTGATACACTGATACACTGATACACTGTCTACTTTGACACTGATACACTGATACACTGATACACTGATACACTGATACACTGATACACTGTCTACTTTGATACACTGATACACTGATACACTGATACACTGATGCACTGATACACTGATACACTGATACACTGATTCACTGATACACTGACACACTGATACACTGATACACTGATACACTGATACACTGATACACTGACACACTGATACACTGTCTACTTTGATACACTGATACACTGATACACTGATACACTGATACACCGATACACTGATACACTGATACACTGATACACTGACACACTGATACACTGATACACTGATACACTGACACACTGATACACTGTCTACTTTGATACACTGATACACTGATACACTGATACACTGATACACTGATACACTGATACACTGACACACTGATACACTGTCTACTTTGATACACTGATACACTGATACACTGATACACTGACACACTGATACACTGACACACTGATACACTGATACACTGATACACTGATACACTGACACACTGACACACTGATACACTGACACACTGATACACTGATACACTGATACACTGATACACTGTCTACTTTGACACTGATACACTGATACACTGATACACTGATACACTGATACACTGTCTACTTTGATACACTGATACACTGATACACTGATACACTGACACACTGATACACTGTCTACTTTGACACACTGATACACTGACACACTGATACACTGATACACCGATACACTGATACACTGATACACTGATACACTGTCTACTTTGACACACTGATACACTGATACACTGATACACTGATACACTGATACACTGTCTACTTTGATACACTGATACACTGATACACTGATACACTGATACACTGATACACTGATACACTGATAAACTGATACACTGACACACTGATACACTGACACACTGATACACTGACACACTGATACACTGACACACTGATACACTGATACACTGATACACTGATGCACTGATACACTGATACACTGTCTACTTTGATACACTGATACACTGATACACTGACACACTGATACACTGATACACTGATACACTGATACACTGATACACTGTCTACTTTGATACACTGATACACTGATACACTGATACACTGACACACTGATACACTGATACACTGATACACTGATACACTGATACACTGTCTACTTTGATACACTGATACACTGATACACTGATACACTGATACACTGATACACTGATACACTGTCTACTTTGATACTCTGATACACTGATACAATGATACACTGATACACTGATACACTGATACACTGATACACTGATACACTGATACACTGTCTACTTTGATGCACTGATACACTGATACACTGATACACAGATACACTGATACACTGATACACTGATACACTGTCTACTTTGACACACTGATACACTGATACACTGATACACTGATACACTGATACACTGATACACTGTCTACTTTGATACACTGATACACTGATACACTGATGCACTGATGCACTGATACACTGATACACTGATACACTGACACACTGATACACTGATACACTGACACTGATACACTGATACACTGATACACTGATACACTGATACACTGATACACTGATACACTGACACACTGTCTACTTTGATACACTGATACACTGATACACTGACACACTGATACACTGATACACTGATACACTGATACACTGATACACTGATGCACTGATACACTGATACACTGATACACTGATACACTGATACACTGATACACTGATACACTGATACACTGATACACTGATACACTGACACACTGATACACTGATACACTGATACACTGATACACTGATACACTGATACACTGATACACTGATACACTGATACACTGATACACCGATACACTGATACACTGTCTACTTTGATACACTGATACACTGATACACTGATACACTGTCTACTTTGATACACTGATGCACTGATACACCGATACACTGACACACTGATACACTGATACACTGATACACTGATACACTGTCTACTTTGATACACTGACACACTGATACACTGATACACTGATACACTGTCTACTTTGATACACTGACACACTGATACACTGATACACTGATACACTGATACACTGATACACTGATACACTGATACACTGATACACTGATACACTGACACACTGATACACTGATACACTGATACACTGATACACTGATACACTGATACACTGACACACTGATACACTGTCTACTTTGATACACTGATACACTGATACACTGATACACTGATACACTGATACACTGATACACTGATACACTGATACACTGACACACTGATACACTGATACACTGATACACTGATACACTGATACACTGATACACTGACACACTGATACACTGTCTACTTTGATACACTGATACACTGATACACTGATACACTGATACACTGATACACTGATACACTGATACACTAATACACTGATACACTGATACACTGATACACTGATACACTGATACACTGACACACTGATACACTGATACACTGATACACTGATACACTGATACACTGATACACTGACACACTGACACACTGATACACTGACACACTGATACACTGATACACTGATACACTGATACACTGTCTACTTTGACACACTGATACACTGATACACTGATACACTGATACACTGATACACTGTCTACTTTGATACACTGATACACTGATACACTGATACACTGACACACTGATACACTGTCTACTTTGACACACTGATACACTGACACACTGATACACTGATACACCGATACACTGATACACTGATACACTGATACACTGTCTACTTTGACACACTGATACACTGATACACTGATACACTGATACACTGATACACTGTCTACTTTGATACACTGATACACTGATACACTGATACACTGATACACTGATACACTGATAAACTGATACACTGACACACTGATACACTGACACACTGATACACTGACACACTGATACACTGACACACTGATACACTGATACACTGATGCACTGATGCACTGATACACTGATACACTGTCTACTTTGATACACTGATACACTGATACACTGACACACTGATACACTGATACACTGATACACTGATACACTGATACACTGTCTACTTTGATACACTGATACACTGATACACTGATACACTG
>NC_068450.1:3545775-3553275 GCF_023373465.1 Oncorhynchus keta | reverse complement strand
TATAAAGCCCTGGAGATGTCACCTCAGCCTCTGGTCATGATATAAAGCCCTGGAGATGTCACCTCAGCCTCGGTCATGATATAAAGCCCTGGAGATGTCACCTCAGCCCTGGTCATGACATAAAGCCCTGGACATGTCACCTCAGCCCTGGTCATGATATAAAGCCCTGGACATGTCACCTTTGGGTTAGCCCCGATCATGATATAAAGCCCTGGACATATCACCTCAGCCCTGGTCATGATATAAAGCCCTGGACATGTCACCTCAGCCCTGGTCATGATATAAAGCCCTGGACATGTCACCTCAGCCCCGGTCATGATATAAAGCCCTGGAGATGTCACCTCAGCCCCGGTCATGATATAAAGCCCTGGACATGTCACCTCAGCCCCGGTCATGATATAAAGCCCTGGACATGTCACCTCAGCCCCGGTCATGATATAAAGCCCTGGAGATGTCACCTCAGCCCCGGTCATGATATAAAGCCCTGGACATGTCACCTCAGCCCCGGTCATGATATAAAGCCCTGGACATGTCACCTCAGCCCCGGTCATGATATAAAGCCCTGGAGATGTCACCTCAGCCTCGGTCATGATATAAATCCCTGGACATGTCACCTTTTGAGGTCTCTTTTGAGGTCTCTACCTTGACAATCAATTATATCGGTAGAATCCCATGAGCTTTTGGGGTTATGGTTAGGGTTAGGTTTTGGGTTTGGGTTAGTATTAAGGTTAGGGTTAGGGTTCTGGGGCTAGGGTTAGGGTTCAGGGTTTAGGGTTATGTTTTAGGGTTACGTTTATGTGTGGGTTCCGGGGTTAGGGTTAGGTTTCTGGGTTTGGGTTAGGTTTTAGGGTTAGGTTTATGTTTGGGTTCTGGGGTTAGGGTTCAGGGTTTGGGTTAGGTTTAAGGGTTAGGTTTATGTTTGGGTTCTGGGGTTAGGGTTCAGGGTTTGGGTTTAGGGGTACGTTTTAGGGTTAGGTTTATGTTTGGGTTCTGGGGTTGGGGTTAGGTTTTGGGTTTAGGGGTATGTTTCAGGGTTAGGTTTATGTTTATGTTTGGGTTCTGGGGTTAGGGTTAGGGTTCAGGGTTTGGGTTAGGTTTTAGGGTTAGGTTTATGTTTGGGTTCTGGGGTTAGAGTTCAGGGTTTGGGTTTAGGCGTATGTTTCAGGGTTAGGTTTTGAGGTTAAGGTTAAGGTTCGGTTTGAGTTAGAGTTAGGTTTTGGGGTTAGAAGTTACAGTTAGATTTTGGGGTTAGGCTGCCACTGTGTACTCTCTGTTTAGGGCCAGTCACAGTGGTTAGGTATTCTGTCACTGTGTACTCTCTGTTTAGGGTCAGTCACAGTGGTTAGGTATTCTGTCACTGTGTTCTCTCTGTTTAGGGCCAGTCACAGTGGTTAGGTATTCTGCCACTGTGTCCTCTCTGTTTAGGGTCAGTCACAGTGGTTAGGTATTCTGTCACTGTGTACTCTCTGTTTAGGGCCAGTCACAGTGGTTAGGTATTCTGTCACTGTGTACTCTCTGTTTAGGGTCAGTCACAGTGGTCAGGTATTCTGTCACTGTGTACTCTCTGTTCAGGGTCAGTCACAGTGGTCAGGTATTCTGCCACTGTGTACTCTCTGTTTAGGGTCAGTCACAGTGGTTAGGTATTCTGCCACTGTGTACTCTCTGTTTAGGGCCAGTCACAGTGGTTAGGTATTCTGCCACTGTGTCCTCTCTGTTTAGGGCCAGTCACAGTGGTTAGGTATTCTGCCACTGTGTACTCTCTGTTTAGGGCCAGTCACAGTGGTTAGGTATTCTGCCACTGTGTACTCTCTGTTTAGGGTCAGTCACAGTGGTTAGGTATTCTGTCACTGTGTACTCTCTGTTTAGGGCCAGTCACAGTGGTTAGGTATTCTGCCACTGTGTACTCTCTGTTTAGGGCCAGTCACAGTGGTCAGGTATTCTGCCACTGTGTCCTCTCTGTTTAGGGCCAGTCACAGTGGTCAGGTATTCTGTCACTGTGTTCTCTCTGTTTAGGGCCAGTCACAGTGGTTAGGTATTCTGCCACTGTGTCCTCTCTGTTTAGGGTCAGTCACAGTGGTTAGGTATTCTGTCACTGTGTACTCTCTGTTTAGGGCCAGTCACAGTGGTCAGGTATTCTGCCACTGTGTACTCTCTGTTTAGGGCCAGTCACAGTGGTTAGGTATTCTGTCACTGTGTACTCTCTGTTTAGGGCCAAATTGCTCTGGGGTTTTTTTTGGTTTAATAATGTGTCAAGTAATTATCTTTTTGTTTTGTCATGATTTGGCTGGGTGTAATTGTGCTGTTGTCCTGGGGCTCTGTAGGGATGTGTTTGTGTTTGTGAACAGAGCCCCAGGACAGGCTTGTTTACAGGACCAGATCTAATGTGTTATATTCTACCAGATCTAATGTGTTCTATTCTACCAGATCTAATGTGTTATATTCTACCAGATCTAATGTTTTATATTCTACCAGATCTAATGTGTTATATTCTACCAGATCTAATGTTTTATATTCTACCAGATCTAATGTGTTATATTCTACCAGATCTAATGTGTTATATTCTACCAGATCTAATGTGTTATATTCTACCAGATCTAATGTGTTATATTCTACCAGATCTAATGTGTTATATTCTACCAGATCTAATGTGTTATATTCTACCAGATCTAATGTGTTATATTCTACCAGATTAATGTGTTATATTCTACCAGATCTAATGTGTTATATTCTACCAGATCTAATGTGTTATATTCTACCAGATCTAATGTGTTATATTCTACCAGATCTAATGTGTTATATTCTACCAGATCTAATGTGTTATATTCTACCAGATCTAATGTGTTATATTCTACCAGATCTAATGTGTTATATTCTACCAGATCTAATGTGTTATATTCTACCAGATCTAATGTGTTATATTCTACCAGATCTAATGTGTTATGATCTAATGTGTTATATTCTACCAGATCTAATGTGTTATGATCTAATGTGTTATATTCTACCAGATCTAATGTGTTATATTCTACCAGATCTAATGTGTTATATTCTACCAGATCTAATGTGTTATATTCTACCAGATCTAATGTGTTATATTCTACCAGATCTAATGTGTTATATTCTACCAGATCTAATGTGTTATATTCTACCAGATCTAATGTGTTATATTCTACCAGATCTAATGTGTTATGATCTAATGTGTTATATTCTACCAGATCTAATGTGTTATATTCTACCAGATCTAATGTGTTATATTCTACCAGATCTAATGTGTTATTCTACCAGATCTATTCTACCAGATCTAATGTGTTATATTCTACCAGATCTAATGTGTTATGATCTAATGTCTACCAGATCTAATGTGTTATATTCTACCAGATCTAATGTGTTATATTCTACCAGATCTAATGTGTTATATTCTACCAGATCTAATGTGTTATATTCTACCAGATCTAATGTGTTATATTCTACCAGATCTAATGTGTTATATTCTACCAGATCTAATGTGTTATGATCTAATGTGTTATATTCTACCAGATCTAATGTGTTATGATCTAATGTGTTATATTCTACCAGATCTGATGTGTTATGATCTAATGTGTTATATTCTACCAGATCTAATGTGTTATATTCTACCAGATCTAATGTGTTATATTCTACCAGATCTAATGTGTTATATTCTACCAGATCTAATGTGTTATATTCTACCAGATCTAATGTGTTATATTCTACCAGATCTAATGTGTTATATTCTACCAGATCTAATGTGTTATATTCTACCAGATCTAATGTGTTATATTCTACCAGATCTAATGTGTTATATTCTACCAGATCTAATGTGTTATATTCTACCAGATCTAATGTGTTATATTCTACTAATGTGTTATATTCAGATCTAATGTGTTATATTCTACCAGATCTAATGTGTTATATTCTACCAGATCTAATGTGTTATATTCTACCAGATCTAATGTGTTATATTCTACCAGATCTAATGTGTTATATTCTACCAGATTAATGTGTTATATTCTACCAGATCTAATGTGTTATATTCTACCAGATCTAATGTGTTCTATTCTACCAGATCTAATGTGTTATATTCTACCAGATCTAATGTGTTATATTCTACCAGATCTAATGTGTTATATTCTACCAGATCTAATGTGTTATATTCTACCAGATCTAATGTGTTATATTCTACCAGATCTAATGTTATATGATCTAGATCTATGTGTTATATTCTACCAGATCTAATGTGTTATGATCTAATGTGTTATATTCTACCAGATCTAATGTGTTATATTCTACCAGATCTAATATTTACCAGATCTAATGTGTTATATTCTACCAGATCTAATGTGTTATATTCTACCAGATCTAATGTGTTATATTCTACCAGATCTAATGTGATCTAATGTGTTATATCTACCAGATCTAATGTGTTCTATTCTACCAGATCTAATGTGTTATATTCTACCAGATCTAATGTGTTATATTCTACCAGATCTAATGTGTTATATTCTACCAGATCTAATGTGTTCTATTCTACCAGATCTAATGTGTTATATTCTACCAGATCTAATGTGTTATATTCTACCAGATCTAATGTGTTATGTGTCTACCAGATCTATATTCTACCAGATCTAATGTGTTCTATTCTACCAGATCTGTGTTATGATCTAATGTGTATATTCTACCAGATCTAATGTGTTATATTCTACCAGATCTAATGTGTTATATTCTACCAGATCTAATGTGTTATATTCTACCAGATCTAATGTGTTATATCTAAGTCTATATTCTACCAGATCTAATGTGTTATATTCTACCAGATCTAATGTGTTATATTCTACCAGATCTAATGTGTTATATTCTACCAGATCTAATGTGTTATATTCTACCAGATCTAATGTGTTATATTCTACCAGATCTAATGTGTTATATTCTACCAGATCTAATGTGTTATATTCTACCAGATCTAATGTGTTATATTCTACCAGATCTAATGTGTTATATTCTACCAGATCTAATGTGTTATATTCTACCAGATCTAATGTGTTATATTCTACCAGATCTAATGTGTTATATTCTACCAGATCTAATGTGTTATATTCTACCAGATCTAATGTGTTATATTCTACCAGATCTAATGTGTTATATTCTACCAGATCTAATGTGTTATATTCTACCAGATCTAATGTGTTATATTCTACCAGATCTAATGTGTTCTATTCTACCAGATCTAATGTGTTATATTCTACCAGATCTAATGTGTTATATTCTACCAGATCTAATGTGTTCTATTCTACCAGATCTAATGTGTTATATTCTACCAGATCTAATGTGTTATATTCTACCAGATCTAATGTGTTATGATCTAATGTGTTATATTCTACCAGATCTAATGTGTTATATTCTACCAGATCTAATGTGTTATATTCTACCAGATCTAATGTGTTCTATTCTACCAGATCTAATGTGTTATATTCTACCAGATCTAATGTGTTATATTCTACCAGATCTAATGTGTTATGATCTAATGTGTTATATTCTACCAGATCTAATGTGTTATATTCTACCAGATCTAATGTGTTATATTCTACCAGATCTAATGTGTTATATTCTACCAGATCTAATGTGTTCTATTCTACCAGATCTAATGTGTTATATTCTACCAGATCTAATGTGTTATATTCTACCAGATCTAATGTGTTATATTCTACCAGATCTAATGTGTTATATTCTACCAGATCTAATGTGTTATATTCTACCAGATCTAATGTGATCTAATGTGTTATATTCTACCAGATCTAATGTGTTATATTCTACCAGATCTAATGTGTTATATTCTACCAGATCTAATGTGTTATATTCTACCAGATCTAATGTGTTATATTCTATCTATGTGTTATATTCTACCAGATCTAATGTGTTATGATCTAATGTGTTATATTCTACCAGATCTAATGTGTTATATTCTATATTCTACCAGATCAGATCTAATGTGTTATATTCTACCAGATCTAATGTGTTATATTCTACCAGATCTAATGATCTAATGTTTATATTCTACCAGATCTAATGTGTTATATTCTACCAGATCTAATGTGTTATATTCTACCAGATCTAATGTGTTATATCTCTACCAGATCTAATGTGTTATATTCTACCAGATCTAATGTGTTATATTCTACCAGATCTAATGTGTTATGATCTACCAGATCTAATGTGTTATATTCTACCAGATCTAATGTGTTATATTCTACCAGATCTAATGTGTTATATTCTACCAGATCTAATGTGTTATATTCTACCAGATCTAATGTGTTATATTCTACCAGATCTAATGTGTTATATTCTACCAGATCTAATGTGTTATGATCTAATGTGTTATATTCTACCAGATCTAATGTGTTATATTCTACCAGATCTAATGTGTTATATTCTACCAGATCTAATGTGTTATATTCTACCAGATCTAATGTGTTATATTCTACCAGATCTAATGTGTTATATTCTACCAGATCTAATGTGTTATATTCTACCAGATCTAATGTGTTCTATTCTACCAGATCTAATGTGTTATATTCTACCAGATCTAATGTGTTATATTCTACCAGATCTAATGTGTTATATTCTACCAGATCTAATGTGTTATATTCTACCAGATCTAATGTGTTATATTCTACCAGATCTAATGTGTTATATTCTACCAGATCTAATGTGTTATATTCTACCAGATCTAATGTGTTATATTCTACCAGATCTAATGTGTTATATTCTACCAGATCTAATGTGTTATATTCTACCAGATCTAATGTGTTATATTCTACCAGATCTAATGTGTTATATTCTACCAGATCTAATGTGTTATGATCTAATGTGTTATATTCTACCAGATCTAATGTGTTATATTCTACCAGATCTAATGTGTTATATTCTACCAGATCTAATGTGTTATATTCTACCAGATCTAATGTGTTATATTCTACCAGATCTAATGTGTTATATTCTACCAGATCTAATGTGTTATGATCTAATGTGTTATATTCTACCAGATCTAATGTGTTATATTCTACCAGATCTAATGTGTTATATTCTACCAGATCTAATGTGTTATATTCTACCAGATCTAATGTGTTATATTCTACCAGATCTAATGTGTTATATTCTACCAGATCTAATGTGTTATATTCTACCAGATCTAATGTGTTATATTCTACCAGATCTAATGTGTTATATTCTACCAGATCTAATGTGTTATATTCTACCAGATCTAATGTGTTATATTCTACCAGATCTAATGTGTTATATTCTACCAGATCTAATGTGTTATATTCTACCAGATCTAATGTGTTATATTCTACCAGATCTAATGTGTTATATTCTACCAGATCTAATGTGTTATATTACCAGATCTAATGTGTTATGATTCTATTCTACCAGATCTAATGTGTTATATTCTACCAGATCTAATGTGTTATATTCTACCAGATCTAATGT
>NC_068450.1:3460775-3540775 GCF_023373465.1 Oncorhynchus keta | reverse complement strand
ATAATAACATATATATATCACTATATAATAACATATATATCACTATATATCACTATATAATAACATATATATATCACTATATAATAACATATATATATATATATCACTATATAATAACATATATAATATATCACTATATAATATATATATATATCATAATAACATATATATATCATATATATCACTATATAATATATATATATATATATCACTATATAATAACATATATATATCACTATATATATCATATATAATAACATATATATATCACTATATATATATCACTATATAATAACATATATATATCACTATATAATAACTATATATATCACTATATATCACTATATAATAACATATATATATCACTATATAATAACATATATATATATATATCACTATATAATAACATATATATCACTATATAATAACATATATATCACTATATATATCACTATATAATAACATATATATATATATATCACTATATAATAACATATATATCACTACATAATAACATATATATCACTATATATATCACTATATAATAACATATATATATATCACTATATATCACTACATAATAACATATATATATCACTATATAATAACATATATATATAGATATATATCACTATATAATAACATATATATCACTACATAATAACATATATATATCACTGTATAATAACATATATACCACTATATAATAACATATATACCACTATATAATAACATATATATATCACTATATAATAACATATATATATCACTATATAATAACATATATATATATATCTACATATAATGTATGCACATGACTGTAAGTATAAAAGCACTAAATGGCATATATTATTATTATATATTATATAATAACATATATATCACTATATAATAACATATATATATACTATATAATAACATATATATCACTATATAATAACATATATATAGATATCACTACATAATAACATATACATCACTATATAATAACATATATATCACTATATAATAACATATATATCACTATATACATGGCCATTGAGGACAACATGGCCATTGAGGAGAACATGGCCATTGAGGACAACAGCAGAAAGGCCATTGAGGAGAAAGCATGGAAAGGAGACAGATGGCCATTGACAGAGCATGGCCAGAGACAGACAGACAGACAGACAGACAGACAGACAGACAGACAGACAGACAGACAGACAGACAGACAGACAGACAGACAGACAGACAGACAGACAGACAGACAGACAGACAGACAGACAGACAGGCAGACAGAAACAGACAGGAACAGACAGAAACAGACAGAAACAGAGAAAGGCTGTGTGTGTGCTGCTCCCTCCCTCCCTCCCCCTCCCTCCCTCCCCCTCCCTCCCTCCCTCCCTCCCTCCCTCCCTCCCTCCTTCCCTCCCTCTCTCCTCTCTCTCGCTCCTCTCTCCTCTCTGATGGATGGCTGGTGTGTAGAGGTTTATCAACCTCTGACAGACACACTAAAGAATAACCTTCCTGGAGCGGGGTCTGCTCAAATGAACATGGTACAGCAGGGCACTGGTGCTGGAAATCTGAGTGAGGGAAGGAAGGAGAGGAGGAGAGGGCCCTCTGAAAGCGTCATTAAGACAATGGGCACATTATAGGGGTTACTCAGGACACTTGGCCGAGGTGGACCCAACCATGTTAATACCCTGACCTCCATTCAACACTGCACCACTGAGGCAATCTGTAAACCTGGAGAGGGGAGGGAGAAGAGAGAGGGGAAAGGGGAGAGAGAGAAAGAGACAGAGAGAGAGAATGCAAGAGAGACACAGAAACAGACAGACAGACAGACAGACAGACAGACAGACAGAGAGAGAGAGAGGGAGAGAGAGAGAGAAGCAGACAGAGAGAGGCAGAGAGAGAGACAGAGAGAGAGAGAGAGAAAGAGAGAGACAGAAAGAGAGAGAGAGAGAGGGAGAGAGAGAAGCAGACAGAGAGAGGCAGAGAGAGAGAGAGAGAGAGAGAGAGAGAGAGAGAGAGAGAGAGAGAGAGAGAGAGAGAGAGAGAGAGAGAGAGAGAGAGAGAGAATGGTGTAGTAGGTGTATTTATTCAGTGTTCTCAGACAGGGAACATCTCACCCTGTCACATTAGGTCGCTGTGTCCATCCATTAATTCACAAAATGTTAAAAGATTATTTCTTATACTGTGCTGTAATTCTCAAAAATATCCTCCGTGTCTCCGTTTAACGTTTAAAATAATGCATGCAGGCACCCCGATTCCCACTAATTATCAAAATCCGAAACCATTTGTCTTATTGGACCTTGTCAAAACCTTCCAGTAACAAAGCCATCACAAACAGAGATTAGATGAACCTGGAGAAGATGTCCCCTAACTGTGGTTCTTTTCTGTTCAAAGAACATCAAGGACAACAGCATGTTAACAAATCATGAATGGATAAATTAACACATTGGAAAGGATTAACAAAAAACAGGAAAGCTAGAATGTATTTTAGGTGTTTTAAGCAAATACCTGACCATTATGGGCGCAAAAGTTAAGGTGGCTTTGACTATGAAGACAAGTTGTGGGTGTGTATGAGAAAGGCTTGGACCCTCACTGGCCAATCAGAACGATCTCCGTTGCAAATATGAAGTTGCTTCAAGTTGTGTATTTACAGACTTTAATATATATATATATTTACAGACTTTTTCCCCCATATCACACAGATCCACAGACTTGTATATATACATATATAATTTGACAAACTTTTACATACCTATGGGTGATTCCACAGTTGCCATCACAGACTTGTGTTTGTGACCTATTATTTACAGACTTGTGAATATATATAAATACCATTACAATACTTGTGTGTATATTTATGCTTATTATATTTTATCTTGTGTCCTTTAATTATTTGTACATTGTGTATATATATATATATTTACATTTGTATATGTCTTTACTTTTTGAGACTTGTATAATGTTTACTATATTTTTGTTGTTTTCACTTTATATATTCACTTTGTATAGTTGTCTACCTATATGTTTGGCAATGTTAACTGTTTGTCAAAAGAGAGTCCCGAAATTGGTGGTTACTCATGACTTTAATAGAAAAAGTGACACATATAATAACGATACAAAATACAAAACAACAAACGGAACGTGAAACCTAATTACAGCCTATCTGGTGAAACTACACAGAGACAGGAACAATCACCCACAAAATACACTGTGAAACCATCCATTAATTCACGGTTCCCAATCAGAGACAATTTCTTATCACTGTGCTGATTGAGAACCATCTGGACTGTTCCAAGCCCATTTACGTTTACCCCTACTCAAATGGCACCTATCCCAATTCAAAAACCCCTACTTTGTCTTATACAACAACAACAACAACCCCTGGCCTGACCAAAATATATAATGAAAACACAAAATACAATGACCAAGGCGTGGTTATTTTTTACAGACTTTTATATATATTTAATAAACTTGTATATGGTAAATATGGAGGAAGCATTATTTATAGACTTGTATATGTATTTTTACAGACTTTAACTATATATATATTTATAGACTTGTTTTGATGAATTACAAGTTGTATATATTGATATTTGGACTTTTATATATATATATTTACAGACTTGTATATATATTCAAGTTGTGGGTGTGTTGATATTTACAGATCTTTTAATATATAATTGCTTCAAGTTATATATATTTATAGACTTTAATATATATATATATTTACAAACTTTTACTATATATATATTTACAGACTTGTATATATATATATTTTTACAGACTTTATATATATATATTTACAGACTTGTATATATATATATATATATATATATATATATATATATATATATATATATTTACAGACTTGTATATATATGTATTTACAGACTTGTATATATATATATATATATATATATATTTATTTTATATATATATATATATTTATATATATATATATTTACAGACTTGTATATATATATATTTACAGACTTGTATATATATATATATTTACAGACTTGTGTATATATATAAATATATTTATAGACTTGTATATATATGTATTTACAGACTTTTATATATATATATTTATAGACTTGTATATATATATATATTTATAGACTTTATATATATATATTTATAGATTTGTCATATATTTATATATAAATATAGCAGACTGGTTACTATGATTTTTAATAAAATATTTACAGATATAATTTTATATACAAAATACAAAACAACAAATAGACGTGTAACCTAATTACAGCCTATCTGGTGAAACTACATAGATATATATTTAACAATCACCCACAAAACACACAGTGAAACCAGGCTACCTAAATATTTCCCAATCAGTATACAACGAGAATCACAGACTCTGATTGAGAACATATTTACAGACTTGCCCATACAACACCCCTACTCAGACTTGTAATCCCAATATTTAAAAACCCCATATATAATATATATACAACAATATATATATCACACCTATTATATAAATATATAATGAAAACACAAAATACAATGACAGACGTGGCAATATATATATTTACAGACTTTATATATATATATTTATAAACTTGTATATATATATATATATATATTTACAGACTTGTATATATATATTTATAGACTTGTATATATATATATATATATATTTACAGACTTGTATATATATATATTTACAGACTTGTATATATATATATTTATAGACTTATATATATATATTTATAGACTTGTATATATATATATATATATATTTACAGACTTGTATATATATATTTACAGACTTTATATATATATATATTTTACAGACTTGTATATATATATATTTACAGACTATTATATATATATATATATATATATATATATATATTTATAGACTTGTATATATATATATATTTACAGACTTGTATATATATATATTTACAGACTTGTATATATATATATTTACAGACTATTATATATATATATATATATATATATATATATATATATATATATACTTGTATATATATTTTATAGACTTGTATATATATATATTTACAGACTTGTATATATATATATTTACAGACTTGTATATATATATATATATTTATAGACTTGTATATATATATATATTTACAGACTTGTATATATATATATATTTATAGACTTGTATATATATATATATTTACAGACTTGTATATATATATATATATATTTACAGACTTGTATATATATATATTTACAGACTTGTATATATATATATATATATTTATAGACTTGTATATATATATATATATATTTACAGACTTGTATATATATATATATATATTTATAGACTTGTATATATATATATTTACAGACTTGTATATATATCTCATCACCTCCAAATTGAATGTTGGTCCATTATAGCTTGTTAAATAACCTGCCCCATATTTGCTGTATATGTTCAACATGTTTATCGTCCACATTGTTAGAATTCCATCGCTTCAATATGAAAACATGTTGTTAATCAACATCCGCTATAGCATCCACACTGATATCGAGACTAGGCCTACTGTAAATTGCAGTCAGAACATGGACATGCCAAACCTAGTCAATAAGCAAGATTGTAACATTCGTCGTAACGAGGAGACCAAGGCCCAGCGTGGTTGGAATAAATTCTTATTTTATTCAAACGAAGAACACTAAAGAACACTAAAGAATACTAAAAAACACTAAAGAACACTAAAGAACACTAAAGAACACTAAAGAACACTAAAGAATACTAAAGAACACTAAAGAACACTAAAGAACACTAAAGAATACTAAAGAACACTAAAGAACACTAAAGAACACTAAAGAATACTAAAGAACACTAAAGAACACTAAACAAAACGAACAAAACGAACAAACCGCTATAATCAACTAGTGCTGACATGCAACTACACATAGACAATAACCCACCAAACCAAAATGAAAAATGGCAACCTAAATAGGATCCCCAATCAGAGACAACGATAAACAGCTGCCTCTGATTGGGAACCAATTCAGACCACCATAGACCTACATTTTACCTAGACAAACCAAAACCCCATAGATATACAAAAAAAAACCTAGACAAATCAAAAACTACACAAACCACCGTCGTCACACCCTGAACTAAACAAAATAATAAAGAAAAGAAAGATAACTAAAGTCAGGGCGTGACAGAGAGGCTATTGATAAGGCCTAAAAAGAAAGTGTATAATTCAAATGATATTCTAATAAAAACGAAACAACTAGTTTTAAATAGGCTATGTCTAAATAAAGTTTATGCTCCTAAATTGCTCCCCTTGTGTCACGTTCTGACCTTTATGTCCTTTGTTTTGTCTTTATTTAGTCTGGTGAGTTGGGCGTGAGTTGGGGTGGGCAGCCTATGTTTGTTTTTCTATGATTTGGGGATTTCTATGTTTCGGGCCAAGTATGGGTTCTCAATCAGAGGCAGGTGTCGTTAGTTGTCTCTGATTGAGAATCATACTTAGGTAGCCTGGTTGTCCCTGATTGAGAATCATACTTAGGTAGCCTGGTTGTCCCTGATTGAGAATCATACTTAGGTAGCCTGGTTGTCCCTGATTGAGAATCATACTTAGGTAGCCTGGGTTTCACTGTGTGTTTGTGGGTATCTGTGTCCGTGTCTGTGTTTTGGGTTTCGTTCGTTTCACGTTTATTGTTTTGCATCAGTTGTGTTCATGTTGAGTATTTCTTATGAAAAGAACCATAGACACTTACCACGCCGCACGTTGGTCCTCCGATCCTTCTCGCCTCTCCTCTTCAGACGAAGAGGAAGAAAACCTTTACATAGACACTTACCACGCCGCACGTTGGTCCTCCGATCCTTCTCGACCTCTCCTCTTCAGACGAAGAGGAGGAAAACCCTTTACATAGACACTTACCACGCCGCACATTGGTCCTCCGATCCTTCTCGACCTCTCCTCTTCAGACGAAGAGGAGGAAAACCCTTTACATAGACACTTACCACGCCGCACGTTGGTCCTCCGATCCTTCTCGCCTCTCCTCTTCAGATGAAGAGGAAGAAAGCCTTTACATAGACACTTACCACGCCGCACGTTGGTCCTCCGATCCTTCTCGACCTCTCCTCTTCAGACGAAGAGGAGGAAAGCCTTCACACCTTTGGCGTGTGTAAAACGGACATCTTAGACTGTGGAGAGTTTTACTCCCATCCAAACTGGAGTGGATACAGATCCAATGTAAACAGAAAGGGAGAATGTCCTCCTGACCTTTGTGTTTTCTGAACATCACAGAACCATCTAACAGATCATATTTGGACTTCTCCAGAAAGAGCAGACGGATCTGCATTGCATTCGAGCCATGTATCCCGCAGACGGTGAATCTTTATATAATAAGTTTGGTTTTTTTAATCAAATGAATCGAAGAAAAAAAAAAACATCAAGTTGTTTTTTTTAAACCAACAACAATATTTCTAAATAGGATGGGGTCAGAAGCATTAATCCCATCTCTCGTTCCATGAGAGCACACTTAGGCTTAAGGACATTGTGGCAGAATGTTTATCCTGTTCACTGAATATATAGCTTGTTAAATAGTACACACTAACCAATCAATAGGCCTAGTTATAACAAAAACCATGTAGCCAATCTTGTTTTTTTTTTAAATGGTTTAAACATGGAAATATGAATGTGCCGATGTTGCATTTCCATTTTGAGGAAGCACTGCATGTTAGAGCGTTTGTTTAATGTCCAATTGTCCATGACTCGAATAAGAGTAGCCTTCCATCGCTCGCTGGTAAAGTGGCCTGTTAGTGACCTTGCCTCCGTGGAAGGTGAACAAACGGACAGGCAATTAGCTCTACAAGCGGATAACAGCACCGAGGACATCGATTGGAACTCTCATGATTTGACAGTTAGGTTCAAAAGATCAAAATGGAAGATGCAATTTTTTTTTAAACATAATGATACATGAAAAACAATAAGCAGTCTGTTGTGATAAGTTAATGTTGCTAAACAGACTTCATACAGTCACTGACACCTTTCATTCAATAGCATCGCACATAGACCATATATATGCCATAACCAATTGCGTTACAGCTGAGACCAGCTTTTGGTGAGTCTTAAATATCACCAGTAGCACTGCAACTTCCTGCATTTCAACATATTTTGCCATGAAGCTGAAACATTTAGTTTTTCCACAATCTCATCCTGTAGACATAGGCTCTGTCTCTCACTGTCTCTCTCTGGAAAGCCCAGACACAGATAGCAGATCAGATTCTTAGAGAGGTTGAGCTGGTGCATCTGCATTCCTCCATACTGGAGCAGCTTCTCTGTCTACCTGCCTACCTGTTTCTCTGGAGCAGCCTCTCTGTCTACCTGTCTCTCTGGAGCAGCCTCTCTGTCTACCTGTCTCTCTGGAGCAGCCTCTCTGTCTACCTGTCTCCCTGTTCTCTGGAGCAGCTTCTCTGTCTACCTGTCTCTCTGGAGCAGCCTCTCTGTCTACCTGTCTCCCTGTTTCTCTGGAGCAGCCTCTCTGTCTACCTGTCTCTCTGGAGCAGCCTCTCTGTCTACCTGTCTCTCTGGAGCAGCTCTGTTTCTCTGGAGCTGCCTCTCTGTCTAGCCTGTCTCTCTGTCTACCTGTCTCCTGTCTGTCTCTCTGGAGCAGCCTCTCTGTCTACCTGTCTCCCTGTTTCTCTGGAGCAGCCTCTCTGTCTACCTGTCTCCCTGTCTCTCTGGAGCAGCCTCTCTGTCTACCTGTCTCCCTGTTCTCTGGAGCAGCCTCTCTGTCTACCTGTCTCCCTGTTCTCTGGAGCAGCCTCTCTGTCTACCTGTCTCCCTGTCTCTCTGGAGCAGCCTCTCTGTCTACCTGTCTCCCTGTCTCTCTGGAGCAGCCTCTCTGTCTACCTGTCTCCCTGTTCTCTGGAGCAGCTTCTCTGTCTACCTGTCTCCCTGTTCTCTGGAGCAGCCTCTCTGTCTACCTGTCTCCCTGTTCTCTGGAGCAGCCTCTCTGTCTACCTGTCTCCCTGTTCTCTGGAGCAGCCTCTCTGTCTACCTGTCTCCCTGTCTCTCTGGAGCAGCCTCTCTGTCTACCTGTCTCCCTGTTCTCTGGAGCAGCTTCTCTGTCTACCTGTCTCCATGTTTCTCTGAGGAAACCCTTTATATAGACAGTAAACTAGCTAACACCTGACACAGATTAAGACCTAGCTAGCCAGTAACTAGCTAACACCAGACACAAATTAAGACCTAGCTAGCCAGTAACTAGCTAACACCAGACACAGACGAAGACCGAGCTAGTCAGTAACTAGCTAACACCAGACACAGACGAAAACCTAGCTAGTCAGTAACTAGCTAACACCAGACACAGATGAAGACCTAGCTAGTCAGTAACTAGCTAACACCAGACACAGATGAAGACCTAGCTAGTCAGTAACTAGCTAACACCAGACACAAATTAAGACCTAGCTAGTCAGTAACTAGCTAACACCAGACACAGACGAAAACCTAGCTAGTCAGTAACTAGCTAACACCAGACACAGATTAAGACCTAGCTAGCCAGTAACTAGCTAACACCAGACACAAATTAAGACCTAGCTAGCCAGTAACTAGCTAACACCAGACACAGACGAAAACCTAGCTAGTCAGTAACTAGCTAACACCAGACACAGATGACAGGGGAAACATATAAGTATTTTTGCCATAGATGAAAAGTGTAAACTTGTAATTAAATTGGCTTACATCCTATTGTAAAATGTTGGCACCAGCACAGTAGCTATCTAGATATATAAACCACGCCCCTCGGCAAACACGCCTTCTCCACGTTGGTTACAAGGCGGTACTTGTTTAAATAAGGTAAGAGAATATCGTGCTTCCTTTGGTGTATTAACATGAGAGTTAGGGTGATGTCACCCTATATCCCCTTAATTATCTCACCTCTTGAATCCAAGTATTTGACACGGGGGAGGGGACCAGTAACTTTATGATCAAACTTCATCAATGTAGAAGCAACTGTCATTATTCACACTTTGAACTGGTTTCATCCAGATTACATCCAATTTGATGAAAAACATGATTTTGCCATTTTGTGACCTGTAAAAGCTAATGTCCTGCAATTTAAATCTAAAAACAACGTGAGGTTTTATAACTCAGCTAATACTATTCTTCTCATTTTGCCATGAGGATGAGAAAATATGTGCTTTTTAAAGCTAATTTCCTGTCATTTAAATCTAAAAACAACGTGAGGTTTTACAACTCAGCTAATACTATTCTTCTCATTTTGCCATGAGGATGAGAAAATATGTGCTTTTTAAAGCTAATTTCCTGTCATTCTAAACATTTAGCTATTGCTTATGACGTGAACATATGCTTTAGGGATTAACATGGGTAGCCGGGGTCCCTGGGACACACAATTAATGACAAGGAAAATTACTATATTTTCCACAATGTAGCACTAATGCAATTACACAAAATACACAGCGTGCGCAGTAGCTGTCACGGCCGTAGAAAGAGGTGGACCAAAGTGCAGCGTGGTGAGCGTACATTCTCCTTTTATTTAAAATGTCGCCAACAAACGAAGAAACAACCGTGACGCTCACAGGGCTTTAGTGCCACTAACAAAAGTGAACTACCCACACCGAAAGAGGGGAAAAAGGGCTACCTAAGTATGATTCCCAATCAGAGACAACGATAGACAGCTGTCCCTGATTGAGAAACATACCCAGCCAAAACATTGAAATATAGAAACATAGAAACAAAACATAGAATGCCCACCCCACATCACACCCTGACCAAACCAAAATAGAGACATAAAAAGGCTCTCTCAGGTCAGGGCGTGACAGTGGCAGATTAGCACAAAATTTAATAGCACCTTATCCAAACACATCCAAACACATTGTCACGTTGTCAATCGGCATAAATTCAAAACACATGGATAATTGACACACCTTACTGGAAAACCCCTGTAGTATAGCCGATAAAATAGCATGTGCCTCTTTGAGCTGTCTTTGTGACTCTTCAGACAGTCACACATTTGATAGGCCTATGCACAATTCACAATACAGGCATATCTGTCACAGTCATGAAGTCTGTTAACAATTCTATTTCCTCATGTCCTAGAATGTAGGCTTCTGTCCTATTCATTTCCAATCCCACTGAAACCCCGAAATCTTGACTCCTGTTTCACATGAAAATTCCTAACTATTCTGTAATTCATAAGGTTGCATTTCCCTCGTGCCTCTCTAAATTGTTAAAACAGACTTTGTGTCTGTGACAGAGATGCCTGTGTATTGAATAAGGACTGTCTCTCATCTATGCACCGCTTTCTGAACACTGCCCTACCCTGTGCTCTGACCTCTTTCTCCCCTCTCTCTCCAGATCACGTCTCTGCGTCTCGTGCGCTGCCCTGTCGTATCACGTCCTCTCTTCTCCAGACCATTTCTGTCTTCTCCTTACCTCACGCTCATCAACTCATCCCTGACCGTCTGGCTGTCCCTTCCGTCTCAAGAGAGCTCGTTGCACCCTCTGCGCTGTCTCGTTTCAACTCTCACTCGTCCCTCCGATGTCTGTATACAGACCAGTATCCCTTCTTTCTCTGTTTCTCTCCAAAACTCTTGAACGTGCTGTCTCTTCCAGCTCTCCCGCTATCTCTTTCAGAATGCTGTCTCGTTGTCCAAATCAGTCATTTCAAGACTAGTCTGTTCAACTGAGACTGCTCTTCTCTGTATCACGGAGGCGCTCCGTCTCTAAAGCTAACTCTATCTCCTCTGCTCTCATCCTGTCTAGACCTCTGCCTTCGATACTTGAACCATCAGATCTCCTCTCACCCTCTCCGAGTTTCATCTCTGCGCTGTCCTACCTGACAGGTCGCTCCTACCAGGTGGCGTGCGAGAATCTGTCTCCTCACCACGCGCTCTCACCACTGGTGTCCGTCCAGGGCTCTGTTCTAGGCCCTCTCCTATTCTCGCTATACACCAAGTCACTTGGCTCTGTCATAACCTCACATTGTCTCTCCTATCATTGCTATGCAGACGACACACAATTAATCTTCTCCTTTCCCCCTTCTGATGACCAGGTGGCGAATCGCATCTCTGCATGTCTGGCAGACATATCAGTGTGGATGACGGATCACCACCTCAAGCTGAACCTCGTAAGACGTCTGCTCTTCCTCCCGGGGAAGGACTGCCCGTGATCTCGCCATCACGGATGACAACTCCATTGTGTCCTCCTCCCAGAGCGCTAAGAACCTCTGGCGTGATCCTGGACAACACCCTGTCGTTCTCAACTAACATCAAGGCGGTGGCCCGTTCCTGTCTCTGTTCATGCTCTACAACATCCGCAGAGTACGACCCTCTGCCTTACACAGGAAGCGTCGCAGGTCCTAATTTCAGGCACTTGTCATCTCCCGTCTCGTATCACGCAACTGCTGTTGGCTGGGCTCCCTGCCTGTGCCATTAAACCCTACAACTCATCCAGAACGCTGCAGCCCGTCTGGTGTTCAACCTTCCCTGTGTTCTCTCACGTCACCCCGCTCCTCCGCTCTCTCCACTGGCTTCCAGTTGAAGCTCGCATCCGCTACAAGACCATGGTGCTTGCCTCGGAGCTGTGAGGGGAACTCGTACCTCAGGCTCTGATCAGGCCTCTACACCTCAAACAAGGGCACTCTCATCCACCTCTGGCACGCCTCCCTGCCACTGAGGAAGTACAGTTCCCGCTCAGCCCAGTCAAAACTGTGCACTGGCTCCCCAATGGTGGAACAAACTCCCTCACGACGCTGACAGCGTCAATCACCACCTTCCGGAGACATCTGAAACCCCACCTCTTTAAGGAATACCTTTATAGGATAAAGTAATCTTTTGTAAAGATTTAGATGCACTATTGTAAAGTGGCTGTTCCACTGGATGTCTGGATAAGAGCGTCTGCAAAATGACTTAAATGTAATGTAATGTAAATGAATAAGGACTGTCTCTCACCTATGCATTTGAAACTACCGTCTTCCCTGTCTGCTGTCTCGTATCACGTCTCTGCGCTGTCTCGTATCACGTCTCTGCGCTGTCTCGTTTCACGTCTCTGCGCTGTCTCGTATCACGTCTCTGCGCTGTCTCGTATCACGTCTCTGCTGTCTCGTATCACGTCTCTGCGCTGTCTCGTATCACGTCTCTACGCTGTCTCGTATCACGTCTCTGCGCTGTCTCGTTTCACGTCTCTGCGCTGTCTCGTATCACGTCTCTGCTGTCTCGTTTCACATCTGTTTCACATCTCTGCGCTGTCTCGTATCACATCTCTGTGCTGTCTCGTATCACGTCTCTGCGCTGTCTCGTTTCACGTCTCTGCGCTGTCTCGTATCACGTCTCTGCGCTGTCTCGTTGCACGTCTCTGCGCTGTCTCGTATCACGTCTCTGCGCTGTCTCGTATCACGTCTCTGCGCTGTCTCGTATCACGTCTCTGCGCTGTCTCGTTTCACGTCTCTGCGCTGTCTCGTATCACGTCTCTGCGCTGTCTCGTATCACGTCTCTGCGCTGTCTCGTTTCACGTCTCTGCGCTGTCTCGTATCACGTCTCTGCGCTGTCTCGTATCACGTCTCTGCGCTGTCTCGTTTCACGTCTCTGCGCTGTCTCGTATCACGTCTCTGCGCTGTCTCGTATCACGTCTCTGCGCTGTCTCGTTGCACGTCTCTGCGCTGTCTCGTATCACGTCTCTGCGCTGTCTCGTCATCACGTCTCTGCGCTGTCTCGTTGTCACATCTCTGCGCTGTCTCGTCACATCTCTGCGCTGTCTCGTATCACATCTCTGCGCTGTCTCGTTTCACATCTCTGCGCTGTCTCTTTCACATCTCTGCGCTGTCTCGTATCACATCTCTGTGCTGTCTCGTTTCACGTCTCTGCGCTGTCTCGTTGCACGTCTCTGCGCTGTCTCGTATCACGTCTCTGTGCTGTCTCGTATCACGTCTCTGTGCTGTCTCGTTCACATCTCTGTGCT
The DNA here is from genome assembly GCF_023373465.1 of Oncorhynchus keta. NCBI lineage: Eukaryota > Metazoa > Chordata > Actinopteri > Salmoniformes > Salmonidae > Oncorhynchus > Oncorhynchus keta. The sequence goes on along the minus strand of NC_068450.1, from coordinate 3,526,832 downwards.
GTCTCGTATCACATCTCTGCGCTGTCTCGTTTCACGTCTCTGCGCTGTCTCGTTGCACACTCTGCGCTGTCTCGTATCACGTCTCTGCGCTGTCTCGTATCACGTCTCTGCGCTGTCTCGTATCACGTCTCTGCGCTGTCTCGTTGCACGTCTCTGCGCTGTCTCGTTGCACGTCTCTGCGCTGTCTCGTTGCACGTCTCTGCGCTGTCTCGTATCACGTCTCTGCGCTGTCTCGTATCGCTGCCCTTTATGAACGCTAAGATGGGATCAACAAACACTCTGCCGCTAGATATGGATATATATATTAACCAGAGTTGGTCCCCTTTAAGATACTCGTGATATTTAAACTATTTCTACTCTTCAACTCCCTGTTCTGATCTGTGCTGTCTTTATAATCATCAACTCTAGTTTGCCAAGTACAGGAGATATTCTGTCATTTTTTTCCAAGGACGTTATCTGGCTAGCTAGCTTGTCTTGGTTAGCAACTTTGGTCATTTGGCTTTTGGTTTGACTGCCGTTGCAAAGTTTGTATGATTCCACACGTCCAACGGACGGGTTGGGGGGTGAACTTGATGACAACTTGCAGGCAGTGAATTCCGAACAACAATGACAAAGAATGTATACCAAACAAAATGATTTTGGGGTCCTTTGGAGACTGGAAGGGGAAAGGGGCATGTGCACGTGAGTCTAAGGGCCGGGAATGGGTTTCTGCTAAGCTAACGTATGGAATTGTTTTAAGATACCAAGGATCATTTAGCTATACTCGGGGTACAATCTGTGCGTCCTGAGCGCACTCTGTGTCGAGATAGCCTGCTGCTGAAATGAGCTAAATGAGTCGAGGAACATGATAACGCTGGGAATTAATTAAAAGCCTGTTTCGCAATTCACAACAATGTCATCGGTGAGGCATCTGTGGGGCATCCTCAAACGGAAGGTGGAGGAGTGCAAGGTCTCTAACATCCACCAGCTCCGTGATGTCGTCATGGAGTAGTGGAAGAGGACTCCAGTGGCAACCTGTGAAGCTCTGGTGAACTCCATGCCCAAGAGGGTTAAGGCAGTGCTGGAAAATGATGGTGGCCACACAAAAATATTGACACTTTGGGCCCAATTTGGACATTTTCACTTAGGGGTGTACTCACTTTTGTTGCTAGCGGTTTAGACATGAGGTAAACAGTAAACAGTAAACAGTAAACAGTAAACAGTCTTATGGTTCGTTTCGGGCTGTTTCCTGGTTGCCGGGCTGTATCACGCATGTTGGGTTCTGATGGGGTTAAACAGTTTTATATACACAACAGTTTTACAAAGCACATTAGGTATTTATATTTAAATATACACAACAGTTCTACAAAGCACATTAGGTATTTATATATATATATATATATATATATATATATATATATATATATATATATATATACACAACAGTTGTACAAAGCTCATTAGGTATTTATATATATATAGTTGTACACAGCTCATTGGGTATTTATATATATATATATATACACAACAGTTGTACAAAGCTCATTAGGTATTTATATATATATATACAGTTGTACACAGCTCATTGGGTATTTATATATATATATAACAATTTTACAAACTCGTTAGGTATATATATATATATATATATATTTATTTACCTTTATTTAACCAGGCAAGTCAATTAAGAACAAATTCTTATTTACATTGGTGGTATAAATTGTATTCTTCAATATCAAAAACATATCATTAAGTCCAACAATGGATGTGCAGGCTTTTAAAGGCAGACTCAGATTGACATATTGATGTTTTGTTGGTTGTCTTGGAAGAGATCATTGAGAGAGAGATAAATCTCCTGAATAAACAAATTAATCTGCCTTGAAGCATAGAGAATTGAAATGAAGGGTTCATCTTAGCAGAGAACGTTCATATACACACACACACACACACACACACACACACACACACACACACACACACACACACACACACACACACACACACACACACACACAACCATCACAAGGAAAATCTAATTAAAGTCTAGAGGGAGGGAAATGCTTTTAGTCACATCTTCACTACCTTATGACATATTGAATGTGATGCATTACAGTTTTTAAATGCCTGGATGTCAGTTTGTGATATTTCAGATGATAATATGCGTTTCACGGTAAGTTCTACACCTGTTGTATTTGGCACAGGTGACAAATAACATTTGATTTGATTTGATTTTTGTTTATTGTGCTTGTCACTTTTTGCTGGCTTTATATTTTAAACGTTTTTAAATTTACGATATTGAGACATTTGAAAAGGTATTTAATGTAAATGCATAACATTGACGTGTGAGTATGTATGAGTGTGGGTTCTCTTGATAAGTGTGTGAATGGGTGAGTATGTATGTAACAAGTGTGGGTGAGTGGGTGTAGTATGTATGTATGAGTGTGGGTGTAGTGGTGTAAAAGTATGTCATCAATATAAATAGTGGGTGAAGTACACATACACCCCAAAAAGTGTGTGTTGTTTAGTAGTACTGTATGTACCTGAGTGTGGGTTACTGGGTGACACCACTGTCAAATGCAATAAATTAAATGAAACAAATGAAATAAATGAATATAAATGCCATTTATGCATTCATTTTATCCAAAGCCTGTCTTGAGCATGTGTGCATAAATTCTATGTGAATGTATGAGTGTGTGTGAGTGTGGAGTGTGTATGTAAACCGTTTGTTAGTATGTGGTACTATTTTCACTAGTCTGCTAGTATGTGGTACTATTTTCACTAGTATGTGGTACTAGTATGTGGTACTAGTATGATGGTACTAGTATGTGGTACTAGTATGTGGTACTAGTATGGGTTTCCATCTCCTTGCTGAAAACACTCAATAGGGTTGAGAAAGGTATCGTTTCCCGGGCTGTAGTATGTGGTACTATTTTCACTGGTGGATGCTGGTCGATTCCGTGCTGTATCATAGGTGGTCCCTGGTTCAATTTCATTGGTTTACAATCGACATGGTCCCTGGTTCGATTCCAGGACTGTATTTCAGTGGTCCCGGTTTGATTCCGGGCTGTATCACAGTGGTCCCATTTCGATTCCAGGCTGTATCACAGTGGCCCCCGTTCGATTGACAGGCTGTATTTCATTGCACTGACTAAGACCCTGGTTCGATTCCAGGCTGTATCACAGCTGTCTAAGACCCAATGGTTAGGTTCCCCTGTATCTTGACAGGCCTGTCCCTGGTTCGATTCCAGGCTGTATCCCCTTGACCTCTGAAGGCCTGCATCCAGTGCTGGAGGAACACTGACAGACCCTGGTTCGATTCCAGGCTGTATCACAGCCAATGACTAAGGCCCTGTTGATCTCCAGTGCTAGAAGACAATGACATACTTGACAGACACCCTGGTTCGATTTCCAGGCTGTGACATAGGTAACCCCGTGATTTGACAGTCCACAATTCAGTGGCACACAATGACATGGCCCCCGTGACCGGGTTAGGGTTTGGCCATCATTGTAAATAAGAATGTGTTCTTATTAACTGACTTGCCTAGTTTAATGAAGGTTAAATCAAATAAACATGGTCTCTAATCAAATGCAGTGGTAGAAAAATGTACCAAATTGTCATACACTTGGCTCAAGTACCCGTTACCAATACTTTTACTCAAGTACGGCGTCAAGTACTTACCAGGTTAGAGCCTACTTACTCAAGTACTTACATACTTGTTATGGTTCACGGAAGGACCTCTGTGACATACCCCTCGTACCTCAAGTCTTTGGCATACTTACTTCTCCCTCAAGTCTATCTGCTCCATGTTGAAGGACTGTCACTCAAGTTTTACTGGTACATACTGTGGCTGTGGCACTCCTAGTGGTTACATACGTTGGACTTACTCAAGTACTTCAAACCCCCGAGCTGACAAGGTACAAATCTGTCATACTGCCCCTACAAGGCAGTTAACCCACTGTTCCCAGGCTGTCATTGAAAATACTTTGTTCTTAACTGACTTGCCTGGTTAAGTAAGACCCTGTTAATTGTACTGACCACTATGTGAAATCAATTAGCAAAAAACGAGGTGAAATCATTTACCAGTAATGAGTAGTCATTATGCGTGGTTATTATGACAGGCCTGTAATTTCAATGTTTAAACACTAATTAGTTCTCAAAATTCATATATAGTAGACGAATCAGTTCTATAGGTTTAGCAAACAGTTAAGTGATTAACCATTTAGTGCAGTTGGATGAATTAAGTAACAATCAAATGAGATAAGAAGAGTAACATGAAATAACATAATATGAAAAGTATTGTGAAAGGAAATTACTTTTTAATGATAGGTATTTCTAGATGAAACACTGATTAGGTTTTGTGAAAAAAGTTACTGCGTGATTTTGTCTGTTGATTTTGTCTTTTTTTGAAAAAAAAACAGCCATTATTCATGATCTGTTTTGAGTATTGTACTAAGAGTTGTTGTTGTGTTGTTTTGAGTATTGTACTAAGAGTTGTTGACGTTTTACCACATACCTCAGAAAATAATACCAAAGTGCTATTGGCCCTCATCAAAGGTAATGCATTATATAGTGAATAGGATGCCATTTCGGACTCAATCATGTGTCTTTCTCAAAGGTTTAATTAAAGTTCCAAAAATATTATTTTACCTTCATAAATATTCCCACACTTGTGTGGTTGAAATAATACCGTGCAAATTGTGAAAATGATGATGATGCCCATTTAGTTCAAGAGCTGTTTGAAAAGACTTCCTGAAATGTCTGTTTTGGTGAGATGGAGTTTTGGCTGCTGACATCACCAGGAGGTAAATGATTTCATAGGCCAATGATAAAGAGAGTTGCAAACCTCTCTGCCAATAACAGCACATATTCCCCCTCCCCACTCCCACACAGTCCTAGCAACATGATTGTTTTAGAAATTGCCCTTTGCTCAGAAGCAATATTTGGTTCTATTTGACCATATTAAAATGAAAACAGTAAGGTGCTTAATTGTTTACCCAGAAATAATTGGATATTGAGATAAAAATGGCTAAATTAATTAATAACCTTTAAATAATGTGTTTGGATATCTTTTCGGGTAAAAAAACGCATCATAACACAACCAGCTTCTGAAGAGATTCAGGGATTCAGTGTTTGATGAAGTACCAACAGGTCATATACATGGTGTTACTGCTATTTTCAGGGTTTGTTGGAAACTCAAGCAGACCATTTCATGTTGTGTCTCTACGTATCATTCCTAGGTTATCTGGGTGTCAACACCGGTCCTCTGTCACAGAGCCTGACCTGCCTCTGGAGCTGAAGTGACATCTGAAGTCTGGTCTGGAACCTGGTCTGAAGCCTGGTCTGGTCTGGAGCCCGGCCTAGAGTCTGGTCTGGAGCCCAGCCTAGAGTCCGGTCTGGAGTCTGGTCTGGAGTCCGGCCTGGAGTCTGGTCTGTAGTCTGGTCTGGAGCCCAACCTAGAGTCCGGTCTGGAGTCTGGTCTTGAGTCCGGCCTAGAGTCTGGTCTGGAGCCTGGTCTGGAGCCCGGCCTAGAGTATGGTCTGGAGCCCGGCCTAGAGTCCGGTCTGGAGTCTGGTCTGGAGTCCGGTCTGGAACATAGTCTGAAGCCTGGTCTGGAGTCTGGTCTGGAGGCTGGTCTGGAGTCCTGTCTGGAACCTGGTCTGAAGCCTGGTCTGGTCTGGAGCCCGGCCTCTGGGGTCTGGTCTGGAGTCTGGTCTGGAGACTGGTCTGGAACCTGGTCTGAAGCCTGGTCTGGTCTGGAGCCCGGCCTAGAGTCTGGTCTGGAGCCCAGCCTAGAGTCCGGTCTGGAGTCTGGTCTGGAGCCTGGTCTGGAGTCCGGCCTAGAGTCCGGTCTGGAGCCCGGCCTAGAGTCCGGTCTGGAGTCTGGTCTGGAGTCCGGCCTAGAGTCTGGTCTGTAGTCTGGTCTGGAGCCCAGCCTAGAGTCCGGTCTGGAGTCTGGTCTGGAGTCTGGTCTGGAGTCCGGCCTAGAGTCTGGTCTGGAGCCTGGCCTAGAGTCTGGTCTGGAGCCCGGCCTAGAGTCCGGTCTGGAGTCTGGTCTGGAGTCCGGTCTGGAACATGGTCTGAAGCCTGGTCTGGAGTCTGGTCTGGAGGCTGGTCTGGAGTCCTGTCTGGATCCTGGTCTGAAGCCTGGTCTGGAGTCCGGTCTGGGGTCTGGTCTGGAGTCCGGTCTGGAGTCCTGGTCTGAAGCCTGGTCTGGGGTCCGGTCTGGAGCCCGGTCTGGAGTCTGGTCTGGAGACTGGTCTGGAACCTGGTCTGAAGCCTGGTCTGGTCTGGAGCCCGGCCTAGAGTCTGGTCTGGAGCCCAGCCTAGAGTCCGGTCTGGAGTCTGGTCTGGAGACTGGTCTGGAACCTGGTCTGAAGCCTGGTCTGGTCTGGAGCCCGGCCTAGAGTCTGGTCTGGAGCCCAGCCTGGTCTGGAGTCTGGTCTGGAGCCTGGTCTGGAGTCCGGCCTAGAGTCCGGTCTGGAGCCTGGGTCTGGAGTCTGGTCTGGTCCGGCCTGAGTCTGGTCTGCCTGGTCTGGAGCCCAGCCTAGAGTCCGGTCTGGAGTCTGGTCTGGAGTCTGGTCTGGAGTCCGGCCTAGAGTCTGGTCTGGAGCCTGGCCTAGAGTCTGGTCTGGAGCCCGGCCTAGAGTCCGGTCTGGAGCCTGGTCTGGAGTCCGGTCTGGAACATGGTCTGAAGCCTGGTCTGGAGTCCGGTCTGGAGGCTGGTCTGGAGTCCGGTCTGGATCCTGGTCTGAAGCCTGGTCTGGAGTCCGGTCTGGAGGCTGGTCTGGAGACCTGGTCTGGGACCTGGTCTGGAGCCTGGTCTGGAGCCTGTTCTGGAGCCTGGTCTGGAGTCTGGTCTGGAGTCTGGTCTGGAGTCTGGTCTGGAACCTGGTCTGGAACCTGGTCTGGAGTCTGGTCTGGAACCTGGTCTGGAGTCTGGTCTGGAACCTGTTCTGGAACCTGGTCTGGAGTCTGGTCTGGAAGCCTGCTGCTTTGATAACAACACATTGTTTGAAGAGTTGTTTAGAGTTACAAAAACAACATGAATAGATCTCTGCATACAAAACATTTTAAAGATAGATGATTACAGGGTTAGTATCTATAGAATTTGTATCTGTAGAATTAGTATCTATAGGCAAAGAAGGTTTAGTATCTATAGGTATAGTATCTATAGAATTAGTTTCTATAGAATTAGTATCTATAGGCAAAGAATCTATGGGTTTAGTATCTATAGAATTAGTATATATAGGCTTAGTATCTATAGGTTTAGTATCTATAGGCAAATAATCTATAGGTTTAGTATCTATAGGTTTCGTATCTATAGAATTAGTATCTATAGGTTTAGTATCTATATAATTAGTATCTATAGGTTTAGTATCTATATAATTAGTATCTATAGGTTTAGTATCTATATAATTAGTATCTATAGGTTTAGTATCTATATAATTAGTATCTATAGAATTAGTATCTATAGGCTTGGTATCTATAGGTTTAGTATCTATAGAATTAGTATATATAGGCTTAGTATCTATAGGTTTAGAATCTATAGGCAAAGAATCTATAGGTTTAGTATCTATAGGTTTCGTATCTATAGAATTAGTATCTATAGGTTTAGTATCTATATAATTAGTATCTATAGAATTAGTATCTATAGGCTTAGTATCTATAGGTTTAGTATCTATAGGCTTAGTATCTATAGGTTTAGTATCTATAGGTTTAGTATCTATAGGTTAGTTATTGTAGTTATAGGTTTAGTAGTTTTTGGTTTAGTAGTTATAGGTTTAGTAGTTTTTGGTTTAGTAGTTTTTGGTTTAGTAGTTATAGGTTTAGTAGTTATAGGTTTACTGGATATAGGTTTAGTATCTATAAGTTTGGTATCTATAGGTTAGTTATAGTAGTTATAGGTTTAGTAGTTATAGGTTTAGTATCTATAGGTTAGTTATAGTAGTTATAGGTTTAGTAGTTATAGGTTTAGTAGTTATAGGTTTACTGGATATAGGTTTAGTAATTATCCTGTTTGGGATAGGGGGCAGCATTTTCACGTTTTGATTAATTAAGGTGCCCAGAGTAAACTGCCTGCTACTTAGGCCCAGTTGCTAATATATGCATATTAGTATATTTGGATAGAAAACACTCTGAAGTTTCTAAAACTGTTTGAATGATGTCTGTAAGTATAACAGAACATATGGCAAAAACCTGAGAGAAATCCAACCAGGAAGTGGGAAATCTGAGGTTTGTAGTTTTTCATTTAAACTCATTGCCTATCCAATATACAGTGTCTATGGGGTCATATTGCACTTCCTAAGGCTTCCACTAGATGTCAACAGTCTTTAGAACCTTGTTTGAGGATTCTACTGTGAAGGGGGAGAGAATGAGAGCTGTTTCAACCAGGGGTCTGGCAGAAGGCCATGAGCTGAACACTTGCACGCCCGTGAGAGGGAGCTGCATTTCATCACATTTCTACAGACAAAGGAATTCTCCAGTTGGAACATTATTATTATGATTGATTCTATACATCGTTTGAGATGTTTCTACAAACTGTAATATAACTTTCTGGACTTGCCCGCACATCTTGAGTTTGTATTTGTTTACTAAACGCGCTAACAAAAGGAGGTTTTTGGACATAAATTATGGGCTTTATCGAACAAAACAAACATTTATTGTGGAACTGGGATTCCTGGGAGTGCATTCTGATGAAGATAATATTTATAACGCTATTTCTGACTTTTACTGACTTCACCACATGACGGATATCTGTATGGCTTGTTTTTGCTGTCTTAGCGCTGTACTCAGATTATTGCATGGTTTGCTTTTTCCATAAAGCTTTTTGAAATCTGACACAGCGGATGCATTAAATTTCTTGGTGACTGGGGGGCAATATTGAGTAGCTTGGTTGAATAAGGTGCCCAGAGTAAACTGCCTGCTACTCAGCCATTAAAGCTAGAATATGCATATAATTAGTATATTTGGATCGAAAACAGTGAAGTTTCTAAAACTGTTTGAATCATGTCTGTGAGTATCTGGCAGGCAAAACCCAGAGGACTAACCGTTCAGAATGTTTTTTTTTTTTGAGGTCTCTGTCTGTTCAGTGAGGTCTCATTGGGAAACGATATTTCTTAGGACTGGTTTTCAGTGACTGGATGTCACCAGTCTTTGGAATTTGGTTGAGGTTTTTCCTTTGTGCAATGAAGAAGTAGGGCCATCTAGGAAATGGGTAACACTGTTGAGAGTTGAGCAAAACTTGAAAAGTAGCGTTAGTTTCCTCTCGTCCTCTATTGAAAACAGACCCGTCTTCAATTTGATCGATGAGAAGTTTATAGGTTTAGTAGTTATTGGCTATTGAATAATTTTTCTACTTTTGTAGCTGTTAGTAAAAAAGAAACTCTCAGACGCTGGATATTATTTGTCCATGTAGCTGTACGACCACTGGTGTTTGGAGGTGGACCACACAACAAGGTGTTGAAACAGTAATATAATCTGAACTATAACTCTTGGTCTGTCAGCTAAAAACTTGTAAAGTGTAAAGGAATCCATTTTAAATGCTATATGGAGCCGAGAGAGAGAGAGAGAGAGAGAGAGAGAGAGAGAGAGAGAGAGAGAGAGAGAGAGAGAGAGAGAGAGAGAGAGAGAGAGAGAGAGAGAGAGAGAGAGAGAGAGAGAGAGAGAGAGAGAGAGAGAGTTACTACTTCCCCAATCACATTACACACCTAGGATTACGTCCCAAACGGGGAACCCTTAATAGTGCACTACTTTTGACCAGATCCCTGTAGACCCTAGTGAACTATTTAGGGAATAGGGATCCCTTTTGGGATATGCACACACAAACTTTCTCTGTTTTCTTTTGATGGAGTCAGGTATCAAGATGGTCTTTTAATAACAGATTGGATTTGATTAGGATCTGCTGACGCTGCTCTGCCCCCTGCCTCTGAAAGGGTCCGTAGCTCTGAGCTCTGCAGCCCTGAATAAATTAGAGCTGTCAGCAGAGTGGAGCCACAATCCATGGGAGCGGACACCTGGGCTGGGTCCCAAATGGCACCCGATTCCCTACGTAGTGCACCACTTTTAACCAGAGCCGTATGGGGATCCCTGTGGGCCCTTGTCAAAAGTTATACTCTACATAGGGAATAGGGTGCCGTGCTGGACAGAGCCCCGGGAGCGGACACCAGAACGCGGGACGGGAGGTGCCCTTGGGCCACTGTGATCTTAGCCTCGCCCCTGTCGGATAGATCGGACAGTCACAGTGGCTGCCGGCCAAGCCGTGAGGCTTCCTCTGACAGAGAGGAATGAAATAAGTCCATCAAAGGAAAAACAAACAATAAGAGGAGAGGAAGGGGGGAGAGAGAGAGGGAAGATGGAGGGGATGAACAGAGGAGAGGAAGGGGAGAGAGAGGGGAAGATGGAGGAGGATGAACAGAGGAGAGGAAGATGGGAGAGAGAGGGGAAGATGGAGGAGGATGAACAGAGGAGAGGAAGGTGGGAGAGAGAGGAAGATGGAGGAGGATGAACAGAGGAGAGGAAGGTGGGAGAGAGAGGGGAAGATGGAGGAGGATGAACAGAGGAGAGGAAGGGGGGAGAGAGAGGGAAGATGGAGGGGATGAACAGAGGAGAGGAAGGGGGAGAGAGAGGGGAAGATGGAGGAGGATGAACAGAGGAGAGGAAGGGGGGAGAGAGGGGAAGATGGAGGGGATGAACAGAGGAGAGGGGGGAGAGAGATGAAGATGGAGGGGGATGAACAGAGGAGGAAGAGGGGGAAGGAGGGGGATGAGAGCAGAGGAAGGTGGGAGGGGGGAAGATGGAGGGGGATGAACAGAGGAGAGGAAGGGGGAGAGAGAGGGAAGATGGAGGAGGATGAACAGAGGAGAGGAAGGTGGAGAGAGAGGGGAAGATGGAGGAGGATGAACAGAGGAGAGGAAGGGGGAGAGAGAGGGGAAGATGGAGGGGATGAACAGAGGAGAGGAAGGGGAGAGAGAGGGGAAAGATGGAGGAGGATGAACAGAGGAGAGGAAGGGGGAGGAAGATGGAGGAGGATGAACAGAGGAGAGGAAGGTGGGAGAGAGGGGGAAGGGGGGATGAACAGAGGAGAGAGAGGAAGATGGAGGGGATGAACAGAGGAGAGGAAGGGGGGAGAGGGGGGAGATGGAGGAGGATGAACAGAGGAGAGGAAGGGGGGAGAGAGGGGAAGATGGAGGGGATGAACAGAGGAGAGGAAGGGGGAGAGAGGGGAAGATGGAGGGGATGAACAGAGGAGAGGAAGGGGGAGAGAGAGGGGAAGATGGAGGAGGATGAACAGAGGAGAGGAAGGGGGAGAGAGAGGGGAAGATGGAGGGGATGAACAGAGGAGAGGAAGGGGGAGAGAGAGGGGAAGATGGAGGAGGATGAACAGAGGAGAGGAAGGGGGAGAGAGAGGGGAAGATGGAGGGGGATGAACAGAGGAGAGGAAGATGGGAGAGAGAGGGAAGATGGAGGAGGATGAACAGAGGAGAGGAAGGGGGGAGAGAGGGGGAAGATGGAGGAGGATGAACAGAGGAGAGGAAGGGGGAGAGAGAGGGGAAGATGGAGGAGGATGAACAGAGGAGAGGAAGGGGAGAGAGGGAAGATGGAGGAGGATGAACAGAGGAGAGGAAGGGGGAGAGAGAGGAAGATGGAGGAGGATGAACAGAGGAGAGGAAGGGGAGAGAGAGGGAAGATGGAGGAGGATGAACAGAGGAGAGGAAGGGGAAGATGGAGGAGGATGAACAGAGGAGAGGAAGGGGGAGAGAGAGGGAAGATGGAGGGGATGAACAGAGGGAGGAAGGTGGGAGAGAGAGGGGAAGATGGAGGGGATGAACAGAGGAGAGGAAGGGAGAGAGAGGGGAAGATGGAGGAGGATGAACAGAGGAGAGGAAGGGGAGAGAGAGGAAGATGGAGGAGGATGAACAGAGGAGAGGAAGGGGGAGAGAGAGGGAAGAAGATGGAGGATGAACAGAGGAGAGGAGGAAGGGGGAGAGAGAGGGGAAGATGGAGGAGGATGAACAGAGGAGAGGAAGGGGAGAGAGAGGGAAGATGGAGGAGGATGAACAGAGGAGAGGAAGGTGGGAGAGGGGAAGATGGAGGGGGATGAACAGAGGAGAGGAAGGGGGAGAGAGAGGGGAAGATGGAGGGATGAACAGAGCAGAGGAAGGTGGGAGAGAGGGGAAGATGGAGGGGGATGAACAGAGGAGAGGAAGGGGAGAGAGAGGGGAAGATGGAGGAGGATGAACAGAGGAGAGGAAGGGGGAGAGAGAGGGAAGATGGAGGAGGATGAACAGAGGAGAGGAAGGGGGAGAGAGGGGAAGATGGAGGGGATGAACAGAGGAGAGGAAGGGGGAGAGAGGGGAAGATGGAGGGGATGAACAGAGGAGAGGAAGGTGGAGAGAGGAAGATGGAGGATGAACAGAGGAGAGGAAGGGGGGAGAGAGAGGGGAAGATGGAGGAGGATGAACAGAGGAGAGGAAGGGGAGAGAGAGGGAAGATGGAGGAGGATGAACAGAGGAGAGGAAGGTGGGAGGGAGAGGGGAAGATGGAGGAGGATGAACAGAGGAGAGGAAGGGGGAGAGAGAGGGGAAGATGGAGGGGATGAACAGAGGAGAGGAAGGGGAGAGAGAGGGGAAGATGGAGGAGGATGAACAGAGGAGAGGAAGGTGGGAGAGAGGGGAAGATGGAGGGGATGAACAGAGGAGAGGAAGGTGGGAGAGAGGGAAGATGGAGGGGATGAACAGAGGAGAGGAAGGTGGGAGAGAGAGGGGAAGATGGAGGGGGATGAACAGAGGAGAGGAAGGGGGAGAGAGAGGGGGAAGATGGAGGGGATGAACAGAGGAGAGGAAGGGGGAGAGAGGGGGAAGATGGAGGAGGATGAACAGAGGAGAGGAAGGTGGGAGAGAGAGGGGAAGATGGAGGAGGATGAACAGAGGAGAGGAAGGGGAGAGAGAGGGGAAGATGGAGGAGGATGAACAGAGGAGAGGAAGGGGGAGGAGAGAGGGGAAGATGGAGGAGGATGAACAGAGGAGAGGAAGGGGGAGAGAGAGGGGAAGATGGAGGGGGATGAACAGAGGAGAGGAAGGGGGAGAGAGAGGGGAAGATGGAGGGGGATGAACAGAGGAGAGGAAGGTGGGAGAGAGAGGGGAAGAGGGAGGGGGATGAACAGAGGAGAGGAAGGGGGAGAGAGAGGGGAAGATGGAGGGGATGAACAGAGGAGAGGAAGGGGGAGAGAGAGGAAGATGGAGGGGATGAACAGAGGAGAGGAAGGGGGAGAGAGAGGGGAAGATGGAGGAGGATGAACAGAGGAGAGGGAAGGGGAGAGAGAGGGAAGATGGAGGGGGATGAACAGAGGAGAGGAAGGGGGAGAGAGAGGGGAAGATGGAGGGGATGAACAGAGGAGAGGAAGGGGGAGAGAGAGGGGAAGATGGAGGAGGATGAACAGAGGAGAGGAAGGGGAGAGAGGGGGGAAGATGGAGGAGGATGAACAGAGGAGAGGAAGGGGGAGAGAGAGGGGAAGATGGAGATGGAGAGAGGAAGGTGGGAGAGAGAGGGGAAGATGGAGGAGGATGAACAGAGGAGAGGAAGGTGGGAGAGAGAGGGAAGATGGAGGAGGATGAACAGAGGAGAGGAAGGGGGAGAGAGAGGGAAGATGGAGGAGGATGAACAGAGGAGAGGAAGGGGGAGAGAGAGGGGAAGATGGAGGAGGATGAACAGAGGAGAGGAAGGAGAGAGAGGAAGATGGAGGAGGATGAACAGAGGAGAGGAAGGGGGAGAGAGGGGAAGATGGAGGAGGATGAACAGAGGAGAGGAAGGGGAGAGAGAGGGGAAGATGGAGGAGGATGAACAGAGGAGAGGAAGGGGGAGAGAGAGGGGAAGATGGAGGAGGATGAACAGAGGAGAGGAAGGGGGAGAGAGAGGAAGATGGAGGAGGATGAACAGAGGAGAGGAAGGGGAGAGAGAGGGAAGATGGAGGAGGATGAACAGAGGAGAGGAAGGGGGAGAGAGGGGAAGATGGAGGAGGATGAACAGAGGAGAGGAAGGGGGGAGAGAGGGGAAGATGGAGGAGGATGAACAGAGGAGAGGAAGGGGGAGAGAGAGGGGAAGATGGAGGGGGATGAACAGAGGAGAGGAAGGTGGGAGAGAGAGGGGAAGATGGAGGAGGATGAACAGAGGAGAGGAAGGGGGAGAGAGAGGGAAGATGGAGGAGGATGAACAGAGGAGAGGAAGGGGGAGAGAGGGAAGATGGAGGGGATGAACAGAGGAGAGGAAGGGGGAGAGAGAGGGGAAGATGGAGGGGATGAACAGAGGAGGAGGAAGGGGAGAGAGGGGAAGATGGAGGAGGATGAACAGAGGAGAGGAAGGGGGAGAGAGAGGGGAAGATGGAGGAGGATGAACAGAGGAGAGGAAGGGGGAGAGAGAGGGGAAGATGGAGGGGATGAACAGAGGAGAGGAAGATGGGAGAGAGAGGGGAAGATGGAGGAGGATGAACAGAGGAGAGGAAGGTGGGAGAGAGAGGAAGATGGAGGATGAACAGAGGAGAGGAAGGGGGAGAGAGGGGAAGATGGAGGGGATGAACAGAGGAGAGGAAGGGGGAGAGAGAGGGGAAGATGGAGGAGGATGAACAGAGGAGAGGAAGGGGGGAGAGAGGGAAGATGGAGGGGATGAACAGAGGAGAGGAAGGGGAGAGAGAGGGAAGATGGAGGGGATGAACAGAGGAGAGGAAGGGGGAGAGAGGGGAAGATGGAGGAGGATGAACAGAGGAGAGGAAGGTGGGAGAGATGGAGATGGAGGATGAACAGAGGAGAGGAAGGTGGGAGAGAGGGGAAGATGGAGGGGATGAACAGAGGAGAGGAAGGTGGGAGAGAGAGGGGAAGATGGAGGGGGATGAACAGAGGAGAGGAAGGGGAGAGAGAGGGGAAGATGGAGGGGATGAACAGAGGAGAGGAAGGTGGAGAGAGAGGAAGATGGAGGGGATGAACAGAGGAGGGAAGGGGGAGAGAGGGAAGATGGAGGAGGATGAACAGAGGAGAGGAAGGGGAGAGAGAGGGAAGATGGAGGGGATGAACAGAGGAGAGGAAGGGGAGAGAGGGGAAGATGGAGGAGGATGAACAGAGGAGAGGAAGGTGGGAGAGAGAGGGGAAGATGGAGGGGATGAACAGAGGAGAGGAAGGGGGAGAGAGGGGAAGATGGAGGAGGATGAACAGAGGAGAGGAAGGGGGAGAGAGAGGGGGAAGATGGAGGGGGATGAACAGAGGAGAGGAAGGGGGAGAGAGAGGGGAAGATGGAGGAGGATGAACAGAGGAGAGGAAGGGGGGAGAGAGGGGAAGATGGAGGAGGATGAACAGAGGAGAGGAAGGGGAGAGAGAGGGGAAGATGGAGGAGGATGAACAGAGGAGAGGAAGGGGGAGAGAGAGGAAGATGGAGGGGGATGAACAGAGGAGAGGAAGGGGGAGAGAGAGGGGAAGATGGAGGAGGATGAACAGAGGAGGAGGAAGGGGGAGAGAGAGGGGAAGATGGAGGAGGATGAACAGAGGAGAGGAAGGGGGAGAGGGGAAGATGGAGGAGGATGAACAGAGGAGAGGAAGGGGGAGAGAGGGGAAGATGGAGGAGGGATGAACAGAGGAGAGGAAGGGGAGAGAGAGGGGAAGATGGAGGAGGATGAACAGAGGAGAGGAAGGGGAGAGAGAGGGAAGATGGAGGAGGATGAACAGAGGAGAGGAAGGGGGAGAGAGGGGAAGATGGAGGAGGATGAACAGAGGAGAGGAAGGGGGAGAGAGAGGGGAAGATGGAGGGGATGAACAGAGGAGAGGAAGGGGAGAGAGGGGAAGATGGAGGAGGATGAACAGAGGAGAGGAAGGGGGAGAGAGAGGGGAAGATGGAGGGGGATGAACAGAGGAGAGGAAGGGGGAGAGAGAGGGGGAAGATGGAGGAGGATGAACAGAGGAGAGGAAGGTGGGAGAGAGGGGGAAGATGGAGGAGGATGAACAGAGGAGAGGAAGGGGGAGAGAGGGGAAGATGGAGGGGATGAACAGAGGAGAGGAAGGGGGAGAGAGAGGGGAAGATGGAGGAGGATGAACAGAGGAGGTGGAAGGGGGAGAGAGGAGGGAAGATGGAGGAGGATGAACAGAGGAGATGGAGAGGATGAACAGAGGAGGGAGGGAGGGAAGATGGAGGAGGATGAACAGAGGAGAGGAAGGGGGAGAGAGAGGGAAGATGGAGGGGGATGAACAGAGGAGAGGAAGGGGGAGAGGGAGGGGAAGATGGAGGAGGATGAACAGAGGAGAGGAAGGGGGAGAGAGAGGGAAGATGGAGGAGGATGAACAGAGGAGAGGAAGGTGGGAGAGAGAGGGAAGATGGAGGGGGATGAACAGAGGAGAGGAAGGGGAGAGGAGAGGGAAGATGGAGGGGGATGAACAGAGGAGAGGAAGGTGGAGAGAGAGGGAAGATGGAGGGGATGAACAGAGGAGAGGAAGGGGGAGAGAGAGGGGAAGATGGAGGGGGATGAACAGAGGAGAGGAAGGGGGAGAGAGAGGGGAAGATGGAGGGGGATGAACAGAGGAGAGGAAGGGGGAGAGAGAGGGGAAGATGGAGGAGGATGAACAGAGGAGAGGAAGGGGGAGAGAGAGGGGAAGATGGAGGGGGATGAACAGAGGAGAGGAAGGGGGAGAGAGAGGGGAAGATGGAGGAGGATGAACAGAGGAGAGGAAGGGGAGAGAGAGGGGAAGATGGAGGAGGATGAACAGAGGAGAGGAAGGGGAGAGAGGGGGAAGATGGAGGAGGATGAACAGAGGAGAGGAAGGGGAGAGAGGGAAGATGGAGGAGGATGAACAGAGGAGAGGAAGGGGAGAGAGAGATGGGGAAGATGGAGGAGGATGAACAGAGGAGAGGAAGGGGAGAGAGAGGGGAAGATGGAGGAGGATGAACAGAGGAGAGGAAGGGGAGAGAGGGAAGATGGAGGAGGATGAACAGAGGAGAGGAAGGGGGAGAGAGAGGGGAAGATGGAGGAGGATGAACAGAGGAGAGGAAGGGGAGAGAGAGGGGAAGATGGAGGAGGATGAACAGAGGAGAGGAAGGGGAGAGAGAGGGGAAGATGGAGGGATGAACAGAGGAGAGGAAGGGGGAGAGAGAGGGGAAGATGGAGGGGGATGAACAGAGGAGAGGAAGGGGAGAGAGGGGAAGATGGAGGAGGATGAACAGAGGAGAGGAAGGTGGGAGAGAGAGGGAGATGGAGGAGGATGAACAGAGGAGAAGGAAGGTGGGAGAGAGAGGAAGATGGAGGAGGATGAACAGAGGAGAGGAAGGGGAGAGGAAGATGGAGGGGATGAACAGAGGAGAGGAAGGGGGAGAGAGAGGGAAGATGGAGGAGGATGAACAGAGGAGAGGGAAGGGGGAGAGAGAGGGGAAGATGGAGGAGGATGAACAGAGGAGAGGAAGGGGAGAGAGAGGGAAGATGGAGGAGGATGAACAGAGGAGAGGAAGGGGGGAGAGAGAGGGGAAGATGGAGGAGGATGAACAGAGGAGAGGAAGGGGGAGAGAGGGAAGATGGAGGAGGATGAACAGAGGAGAGGAAGGGGGAGAGAGAGGGGAAGATGGAGGAGGATGAACAGAGGAGAGGAAGGGGAGAGAGAGGGAAGATGGAGGAGGATGAACAGAGGAGAGGAAGGGGAGAGAGAGGGGAAGATGGAGGAGGATGAACAGAGGAGAGGAAGGGGGAGAGAGAGGGGAAGATGGAGGAGGATGAACAGAGGAGAGGAAGGGGGAGAGAGAGGGAAGATGGAGGAGGATGAACAGAGGAGAGGAAGGGGGAGAGAGAGGGGAAGATGGAGGATGAACAGAGGAGAGGAAGGGGAGAGAGAGGGGAAGATGGAGGAGGATGAACAGAGGAGAGGAAGGGGAGAGAGAGGGAAGATGGAGGAGGATGAACAGAGGAGAGGAAGGGGAGAGAGAGGAAGATGGGGAGGATGAACAGAGGAGAGGAAGGGGGAGAGAGAGGGAAGATGGAGGAGGATGAACAGAGGAGAGGAAGGGGAGAGAGAGAGGGGAAGATGGAGGGGATGAACAGAGGAGAGGGAAGGGGGAGAGAGAGGGAAGATGGAGGAGGATGAACAGAGGAGAGGGAAGGGGGAGAGAGAGGGAAGATGGAGGAGGATGAACAGAGGAGAGGAAGGGGAGAGAGGGGAAGATGGAGGAGGATGAACAGAGGAGAGGGAAGGGGAGAGAGAGGGGAAGATGGAGGGGATGAACAGAGAGAGGAAGGGGAGAGAGAGGGAAGATGGAGGAGGATGAACAGAGGAGAGGAAGGGGGAGAGAGAGGGGAAGATGGAGGAGGATGAACAGAGGAGAGGAAGGGGATGAGAGAGAGGGGAAGATGGAGGGGATGAACAGAGGAGAGGAAGGGGGAGAGAGAGGGGAAGATGGAGGGGATGAACAGAGGAGAGGAAGGGGGAGAGAGAGGGGAAGATGGAGGGGGATGAACAGAGGAGAGGAAGGGGGAGAGAGAGGGAAGATGGAGGGGATGAACAGAGGAGAGGAAGGGGAGAGAGAGGGAAGATGGAGGAGGATGAACAGAGGAGAGGAAGGGGGGGAGAGAGAGGGAAGATGGAGGAGGATGAACAGAGGAGAGGAAGGGGAGAGAGAGGAAGATGGAGGAGGATGAACAGAGGAGAGAGGAAGGGGGAGAGAGGGGAAGATGGAGGGGATGAACAGAGGAGGGAAGGGGGAGAGAGAGGGGAAGATGGAGGGGATGAACAGAGGAGAGGAAGGGGAGAGAGAGGGAAGATGGAGGAGGATGAACAGAGAGAGGAAGGGGGAGAGAGAGGGGAAGATGGAGGAGGATGAACAGAGGAGAGGAAGGGGGAGAGAGAGGGGGGAAGATGGAGGAGGATGAACAGAGGAGAGGAAGGGGGAGAGAGAGGGGAAGATGGAGGGGGATGAACAGAGGAGAGGAAGGGGGAGAGAGAGGGGAAGATGGAGGGGGATGAACAGAGGAGAGGAAGGGGGAGAGAGAGGGGAAGATGGAGGAGGATGAACAGAGGAGAGGAAGGGGGAGAGAGAGGGGAAGATGGAGGAGGATGAACAGAGGAGAGGAAGGGGGAGAGAGAGGGGAAGATGGAGGAGGATGAACAGAGGAGAGGAAGGGGGAGAGAGAGGGGAAGATGGAGGAGGATGAACAGAGGAGAGGAAGGGGAGAGAGAGGGGGAAGATGGAGGAGGATGAACAGAGGAGAGGAAGGGGAGACAGAGGGGAAGATGGAGGAGGATGAACAGAGGAGAGGAAGGGGGAGAGAGAGGGGAAGATGGAGGAGGATGAACAGAGGAGAGGAAGGGGAGAGAGAGGGGAAGATGGAGGAGGATGAACAGAGGAGAGGAAGGGGGAGAGAGGGAAGATGGAGGAGGATGAACAGAGGAGAGGAAGGGGGAGAGAGAGAGGGAAGATGGAGGGGATGAACAGAGGAGAGGAAGGGGGGAGAGGGAAGATGGAAGGATGGAGGAGGATGATGGAGGAGGATGAAGAGGGAGGGGAAGGGGGAGAGAGGGGAAGATGGAGGAGGATGAACAGAGGAAGGGGAGAGAGAGAGGGGAAGATGGAGGAGGATGAACAGAGGAGAGGAAGGGGGAGAGAGAGGGGAAGATGGAGGAGGATGAACAGAGGAGAGGAAGGGGGAGAGAGAGGGGAAGATGGAGGAGGATGAACAGAGGAGAGGAAGGGGGAGAGAGGGGAAGATGGAGGAGGATGAACAGAGAGAGGAGGGGGAGAGAGAGGGGAAGATGGAGGAGGATGAACAGAGGAGAGGAAGGGGGAGAGAGAGGAAGATGGAGGAGGATGAACAGAGGAGAGGAAGGGGAGAGAGAGGGGAAGATGGAGGAGGATGAACAGAGGAGAGGAAGGGGGGGAGAGAGGGGAAGATGGAGGAGGATGAACAGAGGAGAGGAAGGGGGAGAGAGAGGGAAGATGGAGGAGGATGAACAGAGGAGAGGAAGGGGGAGAGAGGGAAGATGGAGGAGGATGAACAGAGGAGAGGAAGGGGGAGAGAGAGAGGGGAAGATGGAGGAGGATGAACAGAGGAGAGGAAGGGGGAGAGAGAGGGAAGATGGAGGAGGATGAACAGAGGAGAGGAAGGGGGAGAGAGAGGGGAAGATGGAGGAGGATGAACAGAGGAGAGGAAGGGGAGAGAGAGGGAAGATGGAGGAGGATGAACAGAGGAGAGGAAGGGGAGAGAGAGGGGAAGATGGAGGAGGATGAACAGAGGGAGAGGAAGGGGGAGAGAGAGGGAAGATGGAGGGGATGAACAGAGGAGAGGAAGGGGGAGAGAGAGGGGAAGATGGAGGAGGATGAACAGAGGAGAGGAAGGGGGAGAGAGAGGGAAGATGGAGGAGGATGAACAGAGGAGAGGAAGGGGGAGAGAGAGGGAAGATGGAGGAGGATGAACAGAGGAGAGGAAGGGGGAGAGAGAGGGAAGATGGAGGAGGATGAACAGAGGAGAGGAAGGGGAGAGAGAGGGAAGATGGAGGGGATGAACAGAGGAGAGGAAGGGGGAGAGAGAGAGGGGAAGATGGAGGAGGATGAACAGAGGAGAGGAAGGGGGAGAGAGAGGGGAAGATGGAGGAGGATGAACAGAGGAGAGGAAGGGGGAGAGAGGGAAGATGGAGGAGGATGAACAGAGGAGGGAAGGGGAGAGAGAGGGAAGATGGAGGATGAACAGAGGAGAGGAAGGGGAGAGAGGGGAAGATGGAGGAGGATGAACAGAGGAGAGGAAGGGGGAGAGAGAGGGGAAGATGGAGGGGGATGAACAGAGGAGAGGAAGGGGGAGAGAGAGGGGAAGATGGAGGGGATGAACAGAGGAGAGGAAGGGGGAGAGAGAGGGGAAGATGGAGGAGGATGAACAGAGGAGAGGAAGGGGGAGAGAGGGGAAGATGGAGGGGGATGAACAGAGGAGAGGAAGGGGGAGAGAGGGGAGATGGAGGGGGATGAACAGAGGAGAGGAAGGGGGAGAGAGAGGGAAGATGGAGGAGGATGAACAGAGGAGAGGAAGGGGGAGAGAGAGGGGAAGATGGAGGGGGATGAACAGAGGAGAGGAAGGGGGAGAGAGAGGGGAAGATGGAGGGGGATGAACAGAGGAGAGGAAGGGGGAGAGAGAGGGAAGATGGAGGAGGATGAACAGAGGAGAGGAAGGGGGGAGAGAGAACAGGGAAGATGGAGGAGGATGAACAGAGGAGAGGAAGGGGAGAGAGAGGGGAAGATGGAGGGGATGAACAGAGAGGAGGAAGGAGGGAGAGAGAGGGAGAAGATGGAGGGGATGAACAGAGGAGAGGAAGGGGGAGAGAGGAAGATGGAGGAGGATGAACAGAGGAGAGGAAGGGGAGAGAGAGGGGAAGATGGAGGGGGATGAACAGAGGAGAGGAAGGGGGAGAGAGAGGGGAAGATGGAGGGGATGAACAGAGGAGAGGGAAGGGGGAGAGAGAGGGGAAGATGGAGGGGGATGAGAGAGGAGAGGAAGGGGAGAGAGAGGGAGAAGATGGAGGAGGATGAACAGAGGAGAGGAAGGGGGAGAGAGAGGGGAAGATGGAGGAGGATGAACAGAGGAGAGGAAGGGGGAGAGAGAGGGGAAGATGGAGGAGGATGAACAGAGGAGAGGAAGGGGGAGAGAGAGGGGAAGATGGAGGAGGATGAACAGAGGAGAGGAAGGGGGAGAGAGAGGGGAAGATGGAGGAGGATGAACAGAGGAGAGGAAGGGGAGAGAGAGGGGAAGATGGAGGAGGATGAACAGAGGAGAGGAAGGGGGAGAGAGAGGGGAAGATGGAGGAGGATGAACAGAGGAGAGGAAGGGGGAGAGAGAGGGGAAGATGGAGGAGGATGAACAGAGGAGAGGAAGGGGGAGAGAGAGGGGAAGATGGAGGAGGATGAACAGAGGAGAGGAAGGGAGACAGAGGGGAAGATGGAGGAGGATGAGAGAGAGGGAAGATGAAGGAGGATGAACAGAGGAGAGGAAGGGGAGAGAGAGGGGAAGATGGAGGGGATGAACAGAGGAGAGGAAGGGGGAGAGAGGGGAAGATGGAGGGGGATGAACAGAGGAGAGGAAGGGGGAGAGAGAGGGGAAGATGGAGGAGGATGAACAGAGGAGAGGAAGGGGAGAGAGAGGGCAAGATGAAGGAGGATGAACAGGGAGGGATGGGAGAGAGAGGAAGATGGAGGAGGCATGAAGGGGGGAAGGGGAGAGAGAGGGGAAGATGGAGGAGGATGAACAGAGGAGAGGAAGGGGGGAGAGAGGTAGGGGAAGATGGAGGGGGATGAACAGAGGAGAGGAAGGGGAGAGAGAGGGGAAGATGGAGGAGGATGAGACAGAGGAGAGGAAGGGGGAGAGGTAGAGGGCAGATGGAGGAGGATGAACAGAGGGAACAGGAGAGGGGAGAGGAGGCAAGATGGAGGGGGATGAACAGAGGAGAGGAAGGGGGAGAGAGAGGGAAGATGGAGGGGCATGAACAGAGGAGAGGAAGGGGGAGAGAGAGGGGAAGATGGAGGGGATGAACAGAGGAGAGGAAGGGGGGGAGAGAGAGGGGCAAGATGGAGGGGGATGAACAGAGGAGAGGAAGGGGGGAGAGAGGGGGGAAGATGGAGGAGGATGAACAGAGGAGAGGAAGGGGGAGAGAGAGGGGAAGATGGAGGAGGATGAACAGAGGAGAGGAAGGGAGAGAGAGGGGGAAGATGGAGGGGATGAACAGAGGAGAGGAAGGGGGAGAGAGGGGAAGATGGAGGGGGATGAACAGAGGAGAGGAAGGGGGAGAGAGAGGGGAAGATGGAGGGGGATGAACAGAGGAGAGGAAGGGGGAGAGAGAGGGGACTGTAACATGACAACACCTCTCTCTAGACCTCTAGAGCTGAGAGGAGCAGGGCGACCAGGGACCTTAACATGAGTACATGTAGATACAAAAGGGAGCCCAAGGGTACTGTAGAGGCAGCAGGTAGACAGGTACTGTAGAGGCAACAGGGAGACAGGTACTGTAGAGGCAGCAGGTAGACAGGTACTGTAGAGGCAACAGGGAGACAGGTACTGTAGAGGCAGCAGGGAGACAGGTACTGTAGAGGCAGCAGGGAGACAGGTACTGTAGAGGCAGCAGGGAGACAGGTACTGTAGAGGCAACAGGGAGACAGGTACTGTAGAGGCAACAGGGAGACAGGTACTGTAGAGGCAGCAGGGAGACAGGTACTGTAGAGGCAACAGGGAGACAGGTACTGTAGAGGCAGCAGGTAGACAGGTACTGTAGAGGCAACAGGGAGACAGGTACTGTAGAGGCAGCAGGGAGACAGGTACTGTAGAGGCAACAGGGAGACAGGTACTGTAGAGGCAGCAGGGAGACAGGTACTGTAGAGGCAGCAGGGAGACAGGTACTGTAGAGGCAACAGGGAGACAGGTACTGTAGAGGCAACAGGGAGACAGGTACTGTAGAGGCAACAGGGAGACAGGTACTGTAGAGGCAGCAGGGAGACAGGTACTGTAGAGGCAACAGGGAGACAGGTACTGTAGAGGCAGCAGGGAGACAGGTACTGTAGAGGCAACAGGGAGACAGGTACTGTAGAGGCAACAGGGAGACAGGTACTGTAGAGGCAACAGGTAGACAGTTACTGTAGAGGCAACAGGGAGACAGTTACTGTAGAGGCAACAGGGAGACAGGTACTGTAGAGGCAACAGGGAGACAGGTACTGTAGAGGCAACAGGGAGACAGGTACTGTAGAGGCAACAGGAGACAGGTACTGTAGAGGCAGCAGGGAGACAGGTACTGTAGAGGCAACAGGAGACAGGTACTGTAGAGGCAACAGGGAGACAGGTACTGTAGAGGCAACAGGGAGACAGGTACTGTAGAGGCAGCAGGGAGACAGGTACTGTAGAGGCAACAGGAGACAGGTACTGTAGAGGCAACAGGGAGACAGGTACTGTAGAGGCAGCAGGGAGACAGGTACTGTAGAGGCAGCAGGGAGACAGGTACTGTAGAGGCAACATGGAGACAGGTACTGTAGAGGCAACAGGGAGACAGGTACTGTAGAGGCAACAGGGAGACAGGTACTGTAGAGGCAACAGGGAGACAGGTACTGTAGAGGCAACAGGGAGACAGGTACTGTAGAGGCAGCAGGGAGACAGGTACTGTAGAGGCAACAGGGAGACAGGTACTGTAGAGGCAACAGGGAGACAGGTACTGTAGAGGCAGCAGGGAGACAGGTACTGTAGAGGCAGCAGAGAGACAGGTACTGTAGAGGCAGCAGGAGACAGGTACTGTAGAGGCAGCAGAGAGACAGGTACTGTAGAGGCAACAGGGAGACAGGTACTGTAGAGGCAGCAGGGAGACAGGTACTGTAGAGGCAACAGGGAGACAGGTACTGTAGAGGCAACAGGGAGACAGGTACTGTAGAGGCAGCAGGGAGACAGGTACTGTAGAGGCAGCAGAGAGACAGGTACTGTAGAGGCAGCAGGGAGACAGGTACTGTAGAGGCAGCAGAGAGACAGGTACTGTAGAGGCAACAGGGAGACAGGTACTGTAGAGGCAGCAGGGAGACAGGTACTGTAGAGGCAGCAGGAGACAGGTACTGTAGAGGCAACAGGGAGACAGGTACTGTAGAGGCAGCAGGGAGACAGGTACTGTAGAGGCAACAGGGAGACAGGTACTGTAGAGGCAGCAGGGAGACAGGTACTGTAGAGGCAGCAGGGAGACAGGTACTGTAGAGGCAACAGGGAGACAGGTACTGTAGAGGCAGCAGAGAGATCTACGCTGTCCAGCGAGGCTATACACTACAGCTTTAACAATAACTATTCTAATAGGATAACCAAAAGTATTGGGTGGAGGAAGAGAGGATATTAAAACAGAGAAGTAGTAGCTCTGTCATGGGTTTAAGAAGTTTAAAGGCCTCAAGGTCAAACAGCCAATCAACACCATGTGAATATTGTGTGCTGTTGGCCGTGGATCCTGGGAGGACGTTCCTGTTCACCACGGGTCACCTGCAGAACCGTCTGTCTGACCCAGACTTGAGATCCGTTTAGTTTAAAAAATGTAAATTAACTTTGTGAATTCATAAATAATGGACAGTTGCTCCCCCCCCCTCGTAGACAAAGACACTTGAAGTATTGATTTAAAAAAAAAAAAAAAAAAATTTTTTTTTGACAAAAGTCAGACTTTCACACTACACAAAGTTGTCCGAAACCTTCACATGACAGAACTAGAAGTATTGATTTTGATGGAGGAGAGAGAAAGGGGAGTTGGGAGGTGTCTAATTGATGACCTGTGCCCCCCCCCCCTGTGGTAGAACAGTCATATCTGTCTCCAGGTTACTCAATAAGACAACATATTAACCTCTACAACACATGGTGCAGTGGAAACGCCCGTTGGAAATATAAGGTGTGAACAGGAAATGGAAGAATGGAATACAGACTGTGTCTGACACATCTGGTTTCTTCTTCTTCAACACAACGTGGGAGATATTACCCATGTTTCCCCTCTTCAGCAGGATGACATGGAGCCCAGTTTGATCCTTAACCTTTTCTCTGTTGACAGGTCCCGGGGCTGAATGAGACCAACCTATTCCCTATATAGTACAATATAGTACACTACTATAGACCAGGACCATATTCCCTATGTAGTACACTACTTTAGACCCTATTCCCTATGTAAGTGCAGTACTTTAGACCCTATTCCCTATGTAGTGCACTACTATAGACCCTATTCCCTATGTAGTACACTACTATAGACCCTATTCCCTATGTAGTACACTACTATAGACCCTATTCCCTATGTAGTACACTACTATAGACCAGGACCCTATTCCCTATGTAGTACACTACTATAGACCAGGACCCTATTCCCTATATAGTACACTACTATAGACCAGGACCCTATTCCCTATATAGTGCACTACTATAGACCCTATTCCCTATGTAGTACACTACTATAGACCCTATTCCCTATGTAGTGCACTACTATAGACCCTATTCCCTATTTAGTGCACTACTATAGACCCTATTCCCTATGTAGTGCACTACTATAGACCCTATTCCCTATGTAGTACACTACTAAAGACCAGGGGCCTATTCCCTATGTAGTACACTACAATAGACCAGGACGCTATTCCCTATGTAGTGCACTACTATAGACCCTATTCCCTATATAGATCACTACTTTAGACCAGAGCCCTATTCCCTATGTAGTACACTACTATAGACCAGGACCCTATTCCCTATGTAGTACACTACTATAGACCCTATTCCCTATATAGATCACTACTTTAGACCAGAGCCCTATTCCCTATGTAGTACACTACTATAGACCCTATTCCCTATGTAGTACACTTCTATAGACCCTATTCCCTATATAGATCACTACTTTAGACCAGAGCCCTATTCCCTATGTAGTACACTACTATAGACCCTATTCCCTATATAGATCACTACTATAGACCAGGGCCCTATTCCCTATGTAGTACACTACTATAGACCCTATTCCCTATGTAGTACACTACTATAGACCCTATTCCCTATGTAGTACACTACTATAGACCCTATTCCCTATGTAGTGCACTACTATAGACCAGGGGCCTATTCCCTATGTAGTACACTACTATAGACCAGGACCCTATTCCCTTTGTAGTGCACTACTATAGACCCTATTCCCTATGTAGTGCACTACTATAGACCCTATTCCCTATGTAGTGCACTACTATAGACCCTATTCCCTATGTAGTGCACTACTATAGACCCTATTCCCTATGTAGTGCATTACTATAGACCAGGACCCTATTCCCTATGTAGTACACTACTATAGACCAGAGCCCTATTCCCTATGTAGTACACTACTATAGACCCTATTCCCTATGTAGTACACTACTATAGACCCTATTCCCTATGTAGTACACTACTATAGACCAGGGGCCTATTCCCTATGTAGTACACTACAATAGACCAGGACGCTATTCCCTATGTAGTGCACTACTATAGACCCTATTCCCTATGTAGTGCACTACTATAGACCCTATTCCCTATGTAGTGCACTACTATAGACCCTATTCCCTATGTAGGGCACTACTATAGACCCTATTCCCTATGTAGTGCATTAATATAGACCAGGGCCCTATTCCCTATGTAGTGCACTACTTTAGACCCTATTCCCTATGTAGTGCACTACTATAGACCAGGACCCTATTCCCTATGTAATACACTACTGTCAAATCAAATCAAATCAAATCAAATCAAATGTATTTATATAGCCCTTCGTACATCAGCTGATATCTCAAAGTGCTGTACAGAAACCCAGCCTAAAACCCCAAACAGCAAACAATGCAGGTGTAAAAGCACGGTGGCTAGGAAAAACTCCCTAGAAAGGCCAAAACCTAGGAAGAAACCTAGAGAGGAACCAGGCTATGTGGGGTGGCCAGTCCTCTTCTGGCTGTGCCGGGTGGAGATTATAACAGAACATGACCAAGATGTTCAAATGTTCATAAATGACCAGCATGGTCGAATAATAATAAGGCAGAACAGTTGAAACTGGAGCAGCAGCACAGTCAGGTGGACTGGGGACAGCAAGGAGCCATCATGTCAGGTAGTCCTGGGGCACGGTCCTAGGGCTCAGGTCCTCCGAGAGAGAGAAAGAAAGAGAGAATTAGAGAGAGCATATGAGGGGTGGCTAGTCCTCTTCTGGCTGTGCCGGGTGGAGATTATAACAGAGCGTGGCCAAGATGTTCAAATGTTCATAAATGACCAGCATGGTTGAATAATAGTAATACTATAGACCCTATTGCCTATGTAGTGCACTACTTTAGACCCTATTCCCTATGTAGTGCACTACTATAGACCCTATTCCCTATGTAGTACACTACTATAGACCCTATTCCCTATGTAGTGCACTACTATAGACCCTATTCCCTATGTAGTGCATTACTATAGACCAGGGCCCTATTCCCTATTTAGTACACTACTATAGACCAGAGCCCTATTCCCTATGTAGTACACTACTATAGACCCTATTCCCTATGTAGTACACTACTATATACCCTATTCCCTATGTAGTACACTACTATAGACCCTATTCCCTATGTAGTGCACTACTATAGACCAGGGGCCTATTCCCTATGCAGTACACTACTATAGACCAGGACCCTATTCCCTATGTAGTGCACTACCATAGACCCTATTCCCTATGTAGTGCACTACAATAGACCCTATTCCCTATGTAGTGCACTACTATAGACCCTATTCCCTATGTAGTGCACTACTATAGACCCTATTCCCTATGTAGTGCCTTACTATAGACCAGGGCCCTATTCCCTATGTAGTGCACTACTATAGACCAGGACCCTATTCCCTATGTAATCAAATCAAATCAAATCAAATTTATTTATATAGCCCTTCGTACATCAGCTGATATCTCAAAGTGCTGTACAGAAACCCAGCCTAAAACCCCAAACAGCAAACAATGCAGGTGTAAAAGCACGGTGGCTAGGAAAAACTCCCTAGAAAGGCCAAAACCTAGGAAGAAACCTAGAGAGGAACCGGGCTATGTGGGGTGGCCAGTCCTCTTCTGGCTGTGCCGGGTAGAGATTATAACAGAACATGACCAAGATGTTCAAATGTTCATAAATGACCAGCATGGTCGAATAATAATAAGGCAGAACAGTTGAAACTGGAGCAGCAGCAGTCAGGTGGAATGGGGACAGCAAGGAGCCATCATGTCAGGTAGTCCTGGGGCACTGTCCTAGGGCTCAGGTCCTCCGAGAGAGAGAAAAGAAAGAGAGAATTAGAGAGAGCATATGTGGGGTGGCCAGTCCTCTTTTGGCTGTGCCGGGTGGAGATTATAACAGAACGTGGCCAAGATGTTCAAATGTTCATAAATGACCCAGCATGGTTGAATAATAGTAAGGCAGAACAGTTGAAACTGGAGCAGGAGCATGGCCAGGTGGACTGGGGACAGCAAGGAGTCCTCATGTCAGGTAGTCCTGGGACATGGTCCTAGGGCCCAGGCCAGTTGAAACTGGAGCAGCAGCATGGCCAGGTGGACTGGGGACAGCAAGGAGTCATCATGTCAGGTAGTCCTGGGGCATGGTCCTACGGCTCAGGTCCTCCGAGAGAGAGAAAGAAAGAGAGAAGGAGAGAATTAGAGAACGCACACTTAGATTCACACAGGACACCGAATAGGACAGGAGAAGTACTCCAGATATAACAAACTGACCCTAGCCCCCGACACATAAACTACTGCAGCATAAATACTGGAGGCTGAGACAGGAGGGGTCAGGAGACACTGTGGCCCCATCCGAGGACACCCCGGACAGGGCCAAACAGGAAGGATATAACCCCACCCACTTTGCCAAAGCACAGCCCCCACACCACTAGAGGGATATCTTCAACCACCAACTCACCATCCTGAGACAAGGCCGAGTATAGCCCACAAAGATCTCCGCCACGGTACAACCCAAGGGGGGCAACCCAGACAGGCCGACCACAACAGTGAATCAACCCACCCAGGTGACGCACCCCCCAGGGACGGCACGAGAGAGCCCCAGCAAGCCAGTGACTCAGCCCCGTAACAGGGTTAGAGGCAGAGAATCCCAGTGGAAAGAGTATGTAATACACTACTTTAGACCCTATTCCCTATGTAGTGCACTACTATAGATCAGGACCCTATTCCTATGTAGTACACTACTAAAGACCCTATTCACTATGTAGTGCACTACTTTAGACCCTATTCCCTATGTAGTGCACTACTTTTGACCCTATTCCCTATGTAGTGCACTACTATAGACCCTATTCCTATGTAGTGCACTACTATAGACCCTATTCCCTATGTAGTGCACTACTATAGACCCTATTCCCTATGTAGTGCATTACTATAGACCAGGGCCCTATTCCCTATGTAGTGCACTACTTTAGACCCTATTCCCTATGTAGTGCACTACTATAGACCAGGACCCTATTCCTATGTAATACACTACTATAGACCCTATTCCCTATGTAGTGCACTACTTTAGACCCTATTCTCTATGTAGTGCACTACTTTAGACCCTATTCCCTATGTAGTGCACTACTATAGACCCTATTCCCTATATAGTGCACTACTATAGACCCTATTCCCTATGTAGTGCACTACTATAGACCAGGACCCTATTCCCTATGTGATACACTACTATAGACCCTATTCCCTATGTAGTGCACTACTTTAGACCCTATTCCCTATGTAGTGCACTACTATAGACCCTATTCCCTATGTAGTGCACTACTATAGACCCTATTCCCTATGTAGTGCACTACTATAGACCAGGACCCTATTCCCTATGTAGTACACTACTTTAGACCCTATTCCCTATGTAGTGCACTACTATAGACCAGGACCCTATTCCCTATGTAATACACTACTATAGACCCTATTCCCTATGTAATACACTACTATAGACCCTATTCCCTATGTAGTGCACTACTATAGACCCTATTCCCTATGTAGTACACTACTTTAGACCCTATTCCCTATGTAGTGCACTACTATAGACCAGGACCCTATTCCCTATGTAATACACTACTATAGACCCTATTCCCTATGTAGTGCACTACTTTAGACCCTATTCCCTATGTAGTGCACTACTTTAGACCCTATTCCCTATGTAGTGCACTACTATATACCCTATTCCCTATGTAGTGCACAACTATAGACCAGGACCCTATTCCCTATGTAGTACACTACTATAGACCCTATTCCCTATGGAGTGCACTACTTTAGACCCTATTCCCTATGTAGTGCACTACTTTAGACCCTATTCCCTATGTAGTGCACTACTTTAAACCCTATTCCCTATGTAGTGCATTACTTTAGACCATATTCCCTATGTAGTGCACTACTATAGACCCTATTCCCTATGTAGTGCACTACATTAGACCCTATTCCCTATGTAGTGCACTACTATAGACCCTATTCCCTATGTAGTGCACTACTATAGACCCTATTCCCTATGTAGTGCACTACTATAGACCAGGGCCCTATTCCCAATGTAGTGCACTACTTTAGATCCTATTCCCTATGTAGTGCACTACTATAGACCAGGACCCTATTCCCTATGTAGTACACTACTATAGACCCTATTCCCTATGTAGTGCACTACTTTAGACCCTATTCCCTATGTAGTGCACTACTATAGACCCTATTCCCTATGTAGTGCACTACTATAGACCAGGGGCCTATTCCCTATGCAGTACACTACTATAGACCAGGACCCTATTCCCTATGTAGTGCACTACCATAGACCCTATTCCCTATGTAGTGCACTACAATAGACCCTATTCCCTATGTAGTGCACTACTATAGACCCTATTCCCTATGTAGTGCACTACTATAGACCCTATTCCCTATGTAGTGCCTTACTATAGACCAGGGCCCTATTCCCTATGTAGTGCACTACTATAGACCAGGACCCTATTCCCTATGTAATACACTACTTTAGACCCTATTCCCTATGTAGTGCACTACTATAGACCAGGACCCTATTCCCTATGTAGTACACTACTAAAGACCCTATTCACTATGTAGTGCACTACTTTAGACCCTATTCCCTATGTAGTGCACTACTTTTGACCCTATTCCCTATGTAGTGCACTACTATAGACCCTATTCCCTATGTAGTGCACTACTATAGACCCTATTCCCTATGTAGTGCACTACTATAGACCCTATTCCCTATGTAGTGCATTACTATAGACCAGGGCCCTATTCCCTATGTAGTGCACTACTTTAGACCCTATTCCCTATGTAGTGCACTACTATAGACCAGGACCCTATTCCCTATGTAATACACTACTATAGACCCTATTCCCTATGTAGTGCACTACTTTAGACCCTATTCTCTATGTAGTGCACTACTTTAGACCCTATTCCCTATGTAGTGCACTACTATAGACCCTATTCCCTATATAGTGCACTACTATAGACCCTATTCCCTATGTAGTGCACTACTATAGACCAGGACCCTATTCCCTATGTGATACACTACTATAGACCCTATTCCCTATGTAGTGCACTACTTTAGACCCTATTCCCTATGTAGTGCACTACTATAGACCCTATTCCCTATGTAGTGCACTACTATAGACCCTATTCCTATGTAGTGCACTACTATAGACCAGGACCCTATTCCCTATGTAGTACACTACTTTAGACCCTATTCCTATGTAGTGCACTACTATAGACCAGGACCCTATTCCCTATGTAATACACTACTATAGACCCTATTCCCTATGTAATACACTACTATAGACCCTATTCCCTATGTAGTGCACTACTATAGACCCTATTCCCTATGTAGTACACTACTTTAGACCCTATTCCCTATGTAGTGCACTACTATAGACCAGGACCCTATTCCCTATGTAATACACTACTATAGACCCTATTCCCTATGTAGTGCACTACTTTAGACCCTATTCCCTATGTAGTGCACTACTTTAGACCCTATTCCCTATGTAGTGCACTACTATAGACCCTATTCCCTATGTAGTGCACTACTATAGACCAGGACCCTATTCCCTATGTAGTACACTACTATAGACCCTATTCCCTATGGAGTGCACTACTTTAGACCCTATTCCCTATGTAGTGCACTACTTTAGACCCTATTCCCTATGTAGTGCACTACTTTAAACCCTATTCCCTATGTAGTGCATTACTTTAGACCATATTCCCTATGTAGTGCACTACTATAGACCCTATTCCCTATGTAGTGCACTACATTAGACCCTATTCCTATGTAGTGCACTACTATAGACCCTATTCCTATGTAGTGCACTACTATAGACCCTATTCCCTATGTAGTGCACTACTATAGACCAGGGCCCTATTCCCAATGTAGTGCACTACTTTAGATCCTATTCCCTATGTAGTGCACTACTATAGACCAGGACCCTATTCCCTATGTAGTACACTACTATAGACCCTATTCCCTATGTAGTGCACTACTTTAGACCCTATTCCTATGTAGTGCACTACTTTTGACCCTATTCCTATGTAGTGCACTACTATAGACCCTATTCCCTATGTAGTGCACTACTATAGACCAGGGCCCTATTCCCTATTTAGTACACTATTATAGACCAGGACCCTATTCCTATGTAGTGCACTACTATAGACCCTATTCCCTATGTAGTGCACTACTATAGACCCTATTCCCTATGTAGTGCACTACTATAGACCCTATTCCCTATGTAGTGCATTACTATAGACCAGGGCCCTATTCCCTATGTAGTGCACTACTTTTGACCCTATTCCCTATGTAGTGCACTACTATAGACCCTATTCCTATGTAGTGCACTACTATAGACCCTATTCCCTATGTAGTGCATTACTATAGACCCTATTCCTATGTAGTGCACTACTATAGACCCTATTCCCTATGTAGTACACTACTATAGACCAGGGCCCTATTCCCTATGTAGTGCACTACTTTAGACCCTATTCCCTATGTAGTGCACTACTATAGACCCTATTCCCTATGTAGCACACTACTTTAGACCCTATTCCCTATGTAGTGCACTACTATAGACCAGGGCCCTATTCCCTATGTAGTACACTACTATATACCAGGACCCTATTCCCTATGTAGTACACTACTATAGACCAGGGCTCTATTC
This sequence comes from Oncorhynchus keta, assembly GCF_023373465.1. Taxonomy (NCBI): domain Eukaryota; kingdom Metazoa; phylum Chordata; class Actinopteri; order Salmoniformes; family Salmonidae; genus Oncorhynchus; species Oncorhynchus keta. The sequence continues at coordinate 3,493,218 of NC_068450.1, read as the reverse complement.
CCTATGTAGTGCACTACTATAGACCAGAGACCTATTCCCTATGTAGTACACTACTATAGACCCTATTCCCTATGTAGTGCACTACTATAGGCCCTATTCCCTATGTAGTGCACTACTTTAGACCAGGGCCCTATTCCCTATGTAGTACACTACTATAGACCCTATTCCTATGTAGTGCACTACTTTAGACCAGGGCCCTATTCCTATATAGATCACTACTATAGACCAGGGCCCTGTTCCCTATGTAGTACACTACTATAGACCCTATTCCCTATGTAGTGCTACTATAGACCAGAGCCCTATTCCCTATATAGATCACTACTATAGACCAGGACCCTATTCCCTATGTAGTACACTACTATAGACCAGGGCCCTATTCCCTATATAGATCACTACTATAGACCAGAGCCCTATTCCCTATATAGATCACTACTATAGATCAGAACCCTATTCCCTATATAGATCACTACTACCAGAACCCTATTCCCTATGTAGTACACTACTATAGATCAGAACCCTATTCCTATATAGATCACTACTACCAGAACCCTATTCCCTATGTAGTACACTACTATAGATCAGAACCCTATTCCCTATGTAGTACAATACTTTAGACCAGAGACCTATTCCCTATATAGATCACTACTATAGACCAGAGCCCTATTCCCTATATAGTACACTACTTTAGACCAGAGACCTATTCCCTATATAGATCACTACTATAGATCAGAACCCTATTCCCTATATAGATCACTACTATAGATCAGAGCCCTATTCCCTATATAGATCACTACTATAGACCAGAGCCCTATTCCCTATGTAGTACACTACTATAGACCCTATTCCCTATGTAGTACACTACTATAGACCCTATTCCCTATGTAGTGCACTACCATAGACCCTATTCCCTATGTAGTGCACTACAATAGACCCTATTCCCTATGTAGTGCACTACTATAGACCCTATTCCCTATGTAGTGCACTACTATAGACCCTATTCCCTATGTAGTGCCTTACTATAGACCAGGGCCCTATTCCCTATGTAGTGCACTACTATAGACCAGGACCCTATTCCCTATGTAATACACTACTTTAGACCCTATTCCCTATGTAGTGCACTACTATAGACCAGGACCCTATTCCCTATGTAGTACACTACTAAAGACCCTATTCACTATGTAGTGCACTACTTTAGACCCTATTCCCTATGTAGTGCACTACTTTTGACCCTATTCCTATGTAGTGCACTACTATAGACCCTATTCCCTATGTAGTGCACTACTATAGACCCTATTCCTATGTAGTGCACTACTATAGACCCTATTCCCTATGTAGTGCATTACTATAGACCAGGGCCCTATTCCCTATGTAGTGCACTACTTTAGACCCTATTCCCTATGTAGTGCACTACTATAGACCAGGACCCTATTCCTATGTAATACACTACTATAGACCCTATTCCCTATGTAGTGCACTACTTTAGACCCTATTCTCTATGTAGTGCACTACTTTAGACCCTATTCCTATGTAGTGCACTACTATAGACCCTATTCCCTATATAGTGCACTACTATAGACCCTATTCCCTATGTAGTGCACTACTATAGACCAGGACCCTATTCCCTATGTGATACACTACTATAGACCCTATTCCCTATGTAGTGCACTACTTTAGACCCTATTCCCTATGTAGTGCACTACTATAGACCCTATTCCCTATGTAGTGCACTACTATAGACCCTATTCCCTATGTAGTGCACTACTATAGACCAGGACCCTATTCCCTATGTAGTACACTACTTTAGACCCTATTCCCTATGTAGTGCACTACTATAGACCAGGACCCTATTCCCTATGTAATACACTACTATAGACCCTATTCCCTATGTAATACACTACTATAGACCCTATTCCCTATGTAGTGCACTACTATAGACCCTATTCCCTATGTAGTACACTACTTTAGACCCTATTCCCTATGTAGTGCACTACTATAGACCAGGACCCTATTCCCTATGTAATACACTACTATAGACCCTATTCCCTATGTAGTGCACTACTTTAGACCCTATTCCCTATGTAGTGCACTACTTTAGACCCTATTCCCTATGTAGTGCACTACTATAGACTCTATTCCCTATGTAGTGCACTACTATAGACCCTATTCCCTATGTAGTGCTACTATAGACCAGGACCCTATTCCCTATGTAGTACACTACTATAGACCCTATTCCCTATGGAGTGCACTACTTTAGACCCTATTCCCTATGTAGTGCACTACTTTAGACCCTATTCCTATGTAGTGCACTACTTTAAACCCTATTCCCTATGTAGTGCATTACTTTAGACCATATTCCTATGTAGTGCACTACTATAGACCCTATTCCCTATGTAGTGCACTACTTTAGACCCTATTCCTATGTAGTGCACTACTATAGACCCTATTCCTATGTAGTGCACTACTATAGACCCTATTCCCTATGTAGTGCACTACTTTAGACCCTATTCCCTATGTAGTGCACTACTTTTGACCCTATTCCCTATGTAGTGCACTACTATAGACCCTATTCCCTATGTAGTGCACTACTATAGACCAGGGCCCTATTCCCTATTTAGTACACTATTATAGACCAGGACCCTATTCCCTATGTAGTGCACTACTATAGACCCTATTCCCTATGTAGTGCACTACTATAGACCCTATTCCCTATGTAGTGCACTACTATAGACCCTATTCCCTATGTAGTGCATTACTATAGACCAGGGCCCTATTCCCTATGTAGTGCACTACTTTAGACCCTATTCCCTATGTAGTGCACTACTATAGACCAGGACCCTATTCCCTATGTAATACACTACTATAGACCCTATTCCCTATGTAGTGCACTACTTTTGACCCTATTCCCTATGTAGTGCACTACTATAGACCCTATTCCCTATGTAGTGCACTACTATAGACCCTATTCCTATGGAGTGCACTACTTTAGACCCTATTCCCTATGTAGTGCACTACTTTAGACCCTATTCCCTATGTAGTGCACTACTTTAAACCCTATTCCCTATGTAGTGCATTACTTTAGACCATATTCCTATGTAGTGCACTACTATAGACCCTATTCCCTATGTAGTGCACTACTTTAGACCCTATTCCTATGTAGTGCACTACTATAGACCCTATTCCCTATGTAGTGCCTTACTATAGACCAGGGCCCTATTCCTATGTAGTGCACTACTATAGACCAGGACCCTATTCCCTATGTAATACACTACTTTAGACCCTATTCCCTATGTAGTGCACTACTATAGACCAGGACCCTATTCCCTATGTAGTACACTACTAAAGACCCTATTCACTATGTAGTGCACTACTTTAGACCCTATTCCCTATGTAGTGCACTACTTTTGACCCTATTCCCTATGTAGTGCACTACTATAGACCCTATTCCCTATGTAGTGCACTACTATAGACCCTATTCCCTATGTAGTGCACTACTATAGACCCTATTCCCTATGTAGTGCATTACTATAGACCAGGGCCCTATTCCCTATGTAGTGCACTACTTTAGACCCTATTCCCTATGTAGTGCACTACTATAGACCAGGACCCTATTCCCTATGTAATACACTACTATAGACCCTATTCCCTATGTAGTGCACTACTTTAGACCCTATTCTCTATGTAGTGCACTACTTTAGACCCTATTCCTATGTAGTGCACTACTATAGACCCTATTCCCTATATAGTGCACTACTATAGACCCTATTCCCTATGTAGTGCACTACTATAGACCAGGACCCTATTCCCTATGTGATACACTACTATAGACCCTATTCCCTATGTAGTGCACTACTTTAGACCCTATTCCCTATGTAGTGCACTACTATAGACCCTATTCCCTATGTAGTGCACTACTATAGACCCTATTCCCTATGTAGTGCACTACTATAGACCAGGACCCTATTCCCTATGTAGTACACTACTTTAGACCCTATTCCTATGTAGTGCACTACTATAGACCAGGACCCTATTCCCTATGTAATACACTACTATAGACCCTATTCCCTATGTAATACACTACTATAGACCCTATTCCTATGTAGTGCACTACTATAGACCCTATCCCCTATGTAGTACACTACTTTAGACCCTATTCCCTATGTAGTGCACTACTATAGACCAGGACCCTATTCCCTATGTAATACACTACTATAGACCCTATTCCCTATGTAGTGCACTACTTTAGACCCTATTCCCTATGTAGTGCACTACTTTAGACCCTATTCCTATGTAGTGCACTACTATAGACCCTATTCCCTATGTAGTGCACTACTATAGACCAGGACCCTATTCCCTATGTAGTACACTACTATAGACCCTATTCCCTATGGAGTGCACTACTTTAGACCCTATTCCTATGTAGTGCACTACTTTAGACCCTATTCCTATGTAGTGCACTACTTTAAACCCTATTCCTATGTAGTGCATTACTTTAGACCATATTCCCTATGTAGTGCACTACTATAGACCCTATTCCTATGTAGTGCACTACATTAGACCCTATTCCTATGTAGTGCACTACTATAGACCCTATTCCCTATGTAGTGCACTACTATAGACCCTATTCCCTATGTAGTGCACTACTATAGACCAGGGCCCTATTCCCAATGTAGTGCACTACTTTAGATCCTATTCCCTATGTAGTGCACTACTATAGACCAGGACCCTATTCCCTATGTAGTACACTACTATAGACCCTATTCCCTATGTAGTGCACTACTTTAGACCCTATTCCCTATGTAGTGCACTACTTTTGACCCTATTCCCTATGTAGTGCACTACTATAGACCCTATTCCCTATGTAGTGCACTACTATAGACCAGGGCCCTATTCCCTATTTAGTACACTATTATAGACCAGGACCCTATTCCCTATGTAGTGCACTACTATAGACCCTATTCCCTATGTAGTGCACTACTATAGACCCTATTCCCTATGTAGTGCACTACTATAGACCCTATTCCCTATGTAGTGCATTACTATAGACCAGGGCCCTATTCCCTATGTAGTGCACTACTTTTGACCCTATTCCCTATGTAGTGCACTACTATAGACCCTATTCCCTATGTAGTGCACTACTATAGACCCTATTCCCTATGTAGTGCATTACTATAGACCCTATTCCCTATGTAGTGCACTACTATAGACCCTATTCCCTATGTAGTACACTACTATAGACCAGGGCCCTATTCCCTATGTAGTGCACTACTTTAGACCCTATTCCCTATGTAGTGCACTACTATAGACCCTATTCCCTATGTAGCACACTACTTTAGACCCTATTCCCTATGTAGTGCACTACTATAGACCAGGGCCCTATTCCCTATGTAGTACACTACTATATACCAGGACCCTATTCCCTATGTAGTACACTACTATAGACCAGGGCTCTATTCCCTATGTAGTGCACTACTATAGACCAGAGACCTATTCCCTATGTAGTACACTACTATAGACCCTATTCCCTATGTAGTGCACTACTATAGGCCCTATTCCCTATGTAGTGCACTACTTTAGACCAGGGCCCTATTCCCTATGTAGTACACTACTATAGACCCTATTCCCTATGTAGTGCACTACTTTAGACCAGGGCCCTATTCCCTATATAGATCACTACTATAGACCAGGGCCCTGTTCCCTATGTAGTACACTACTATAGACCCTATTCCCTATGTAGTGCACTACTATAGACCAGAGCCCTATTCCCTATATAGATCACTACTATAGACCAGGACCCTATTCCCTATGTAGTACACTACTATAGACCAGGGCCCTATTCCCTATATAGATCACTACTATAGACCAGAGCCCTATTCCCTATATAGATCACTACTATAGATCAGAACCCTATTCCCTATATAGATCACTACTACCAGAACCCTATTCCCTATGTAGTACACTACTATAGATCAGAACCCTATTCCCTATATAGATCACTACTACCAGAACCCTATTCCCTATGTAGTACACTACTATAGATCAGAACCCTATTCCCTATGTAGTACAATACTTTAGACCAGAGACCTATTCCCTATATAGATCACTACTATAGACCAGAGCCCTATTCCCTATATAGTACACTACTTTAGACCAGAGACCTATTCCCTATATAGATCACTACTATAGATCAGAACCCTATTCCCTATATAGATCACTACTATAGATCAGAGCCCTATTCCCTATATAGATCACTACTATAGACCAGAGCCCTATTCCCTATGTAGTACACTACTATAGACCCTATTCCCTATGTAGTACACTACTATAGACCCTATTCCCTATGTAGTGCACTACAATAGACCCTATTCCTATGTAGTGCACTACTATAGACCCTATTCCCTATGTAGTGCACTACTATAGACCCTATTCCCTATGTAGTGCCTTACTATAGACCAGGGCCCTATTCCCTATGTAGTGCACTACTATAGACCAGGACCCTATTCCCTATGTAATACACTACTTTAGACCCTATTCCTATGTAGTGCACTACTATAGACCAGGACCCTATTCCCTATGTAGTACACTACTAAAGACCCTATTCACTATGTAGTGCACTACTTTAGACCCTATTCCCTATGTAGTGCACTACTTTTGACCCTATTCCTATGTAGTGCACTACTATAGACCCTATTCCCTATGTAGTGCACTACTATAGACCCTATTCCCTATGTAGTGCACTACTATAGACCCTATTCCATATGTAGTGCATTACTATAGACCAGGGCCCTATTCCCTATGTAGTGCACTACTTTAGACCCTATTCCCTATGTAGTGCACTACTATAGACCAGGACCCTATTCCCTATGTAATACACTACTATAGACCCTATTCCTATGTAGTGCACTACTTTAGACCCTATTCTCTATGTAGTGCACTACTTTAGACCCTATTCCTATGTAGTGCACTACTATAGACCCTATTCCCTATATAGTGCACTACTATAGACCCTATTCCCTATGTAGTGCACTACTATAGACCAGGACCCTATTCCCTATGTGATACACTACTATAGACCCTATTCCCTATGTAGTGCACTACTTTAGACCCTATTCCCTATGTAGTGCACTACTATAGACCCTATTCCTATGTAGTGCACTACTATAGACCCTATTCCCTATGTAGTGCACTACTATAGACCAGGACCCTATTCCTATGTAGTACACTACTTTAGACCCTATTCCCTATGTAGTGCACTACTATAGACCAGGACCCTATTCCCTATGTAATACACTACTATAGACCCTATTCCCTATGTAATACACTACTATAGACCCTATTCCCTATGTAGTGCACTACTATAGACCCTATTCCCTATGTAGTACACTACTTTAGACCCTATTCCCTATGTAGTGCACTACTATAGACCAGGACCCTATTCCCTATGTAATACACTACTATAGACCCTATTCCCTATGTAGTGCACTACTTTAGACCCTATTCCCTATGTAGTGCACTACTTTAGACCCTATTCCCTATGTAGTGCACTACTATAGACTCTATTCCCTATGTAGTGCACTACTATAGACCCTATTCCCTATGTAGTGCACTACTATAGACCAGGACCCTATTCCCTATGTAGTACACTACTATAGACCCTATTCCCTATGGAGTGCACTACTTTAGACCCTATTCCCTATGTAGTGCACTACTTTAGACCCTATTCCCTATGTAGTGCACTACTTTAAACCCTATTCCCTATGTAGTGCATTACTTTAGACCATATTCCCTATGTAGTGCACTACTATAGACCCTATTCCTATGTAGTGCACTACTTTAGACCCTATTCCTATGTAGTGCACTACTATAGACCCTATTCCCTATGTAGTGCACTACTATAGACCCTATTCCTATGTAGTGCACTACTTTAGACCCTATTCCCTATGTAGTGCACTACTTTTGACCCTATTCCTATGTAGTGCACTACTATAGACCCTATTCCCTATGTAGTGCACTACTATAGACCAGGGCCCTATTCCCTATTTAGTACACTATTATAGACCAGGACCCTATTCCTATGTAGTGCACTACTATAGACCCTATTCCCTATGTAGTGCACTACTATAGACCCTATTCCCTATGTAGTGCACTACTATAGACCCTATTCCCTATGTAGTGCATTACTATAGACCAGGGCCCTATTCCCTATGTAGTGCACTACTTTAGACCCTATTCCTATGTAGTGCACTACTATAGACCAGGACCCTATTCCTATGTAATACACTACTATAGACCCTATTCCCTATGTAGTGCACTACTTTTGACCCTATTCCCTATGTAGTGCACTACTATAGACCCTATTCCCTATGTAGTGCACTACTATAGACCCTATTCCCTATGTAGTGCATTACTATAGACCCTATTCCCTATGTAGTGCACTACTATAGACCCTATTCCCTATGTAGTACACTACTATAGACCAGGGCCCTATTCCCTATGTAGTGCACTACTTTAGACCCTATTCCCTATGTAGTGCACTACTATAGACCCTATTCCCTATGTAGCGCACTACTTTAGACCCTATTCCCTATGTAGTGCACTACTATAGACCAGGGCCCTATTCCCTATGTAGTACACTACTATATACCAGGACCCTATTCCCTATGTAGTACACTACTATAGACCAGGGCTCTATTCCCTATGTAGTGCACTACTATAGACCAGAGACCTATTCCCTATGTAGTACACTACTATAGACCCTATTCCCTATGTAGTGCACTACTATAGGCCCTATTCCCTATGTAGTGCACTACTTTAGACCAGGGCCCTATTCCCTATGTAGTACACTACTATAGACCCTATTCCCTATGTAGTGCACTACTATAGACCCTATTCCCTATGTAGTGCATTACTATAGACCAGGGCCCTATTCCCTATGTAGTGCACTACTTTAGACCCTATTCCCTATGTAGTGCACTACTATAGACCAGGACCCTATTCCCTATGTAATACACTACTATAGACCCTATTCCCTATGTAGTGCACTACTTTAGACCCTATTCTCTATGTAGTGCACTACTTTAGACCCTATTCCCTATGTAGTGCACTACTATAGACCCTATTCCCTATATAGTGCACTACTATAGACCCTATTCCCTATGTAGTGCACTACTATAGACCAGGACCCTATTCCTATGTGATACACTACTATAGACCCTATTCCCTATGTAGTGCACTACTTTAGACCCTATTCCCTATGTAGTGCACTACTATAGACCCTATTCCCTATGTAGTGCACTACTATAGACCCTATTCCCTATGTAGTGCACTATTATAGACCAGGACCCTATTCCCTATGTAGTACACTACTTTAGACCCTATTCCTATGTAGTGCACTACTATAGACCAGGACCCTATTCCCTATGTAATACTACTATAGACCCTATTCCCTATGTAATACACTACTATAGACCCTATTCCCTATGTAGTGCACTACTATAGACCCTATTCCCTATGTAGTACACTACTTTAGACCCTATTCCTATGTAGTGCACTACTATAGACCAGGACCCTATTCCCTATGTAATACACTACTATAGACCCTATTCCCTATGTAGTGCACTACTTTAGACCCTATTCCCTATGTAGTGCACTACTTTAGACCCTATTCCCTATGTAGTGCACTACTATAGACCCTATTCCCTATGTAGTGCACTACTATAGACCCTATTCCCTATGTAGTGCACTACTATAGACCAGGACCCTATTCCCTATGTAGTACACTACTATAGACCCTATTCCCTATGGAGTGCACTACTTTAGACCCTATTCCCTATGTAGTGCACTACTTTAGACCCTATTCCCTATGTAGTGCACTACTTTAAACCCTATTCCCTATGTAGTGCATTACTTTAGACCATATTCCCTATGTAGTGCACTACTATAGACCCTATTCCCTATGTAGTGCACTACTTTAGACCCTATTCCCTATGTAGTGCACTACTATAGACCCTATTCCCTATGTAGTGCACTACTATAGACCCTATTCCCTATGTAGTGCACTACTTTAGACCCTATTCCCTATGTAGTGCACTACTTTTGACCCTATTCCCTATGTAGTGCACTACTATAGACCCTATTCCCTATGTAGTGCACTACTATAGACCAGGGCCCTATTCCCTATTTAGTACACTATTATAGACCAGGACCCTATTCCCTATGTAGTGCACTACTATAGACCCTATTCCCTATGTAGTGCACTACTATAGACCCTATTCCCTATGTAGTGCACTACTATAGACCCTATTCCCTATGTAGTGCATTACTATAGACCAGGGCCCTATTCCCTATGTAGTGCACTACTTTAGACCCTATTCCCTATGTAGTGCACTACTATAGACCAGGACCCTATTCCCTATGTAATACACTACTATAGACCCTATTCCCTATGTAGTGCACTACTTTTGACCCTATTCCCTATGTAGTGCACTACTATAGACCCTATTCCCTATGTAGTGCACTACTATAGACCCTATTCCCTATGTAGTGCATTACTATAGACCCTATTCCCTATGTAGTGCACTACTATAGACCCTATTCCCTATGTAGTACACTACTATAGACCAGGGCCCTATTCCCTATGTAGTGCACTACTTTAGACCCTATTCCTATGTAGTGCACTACTATAGACCCTATTCCCTATGTAGCGCACTACTTTAGACCCTATTCCCTATGTAGTGCACTACTATAGACCAGGGCCCTATTCCCTATGTAGTACACTACTATATACCAGGACCCTATTCCTATGTAGTACACTACTATAGACCAGGGCTCTATTCCCTATGTAGTGCACTACTATAGACCAGAGACCTATTCCTATGTAGTACACTACTATAGACCCTATTCCCTATGTAGTGCACTACTATAGGCCCTATTCCCTATGTAGTGCACTACTTTAGACCAGGGCCCTATTCCCTATGTAGTACACTACTATAGACCCTATTCCCTATGTAGTGCACTACTTTAGACCAGGGCCCTATTCCCTATATAGATCACTACTATAGACCAGGGCCCTGTTCCCTATGTAGTACACTACTATAGACCCTATTCCTATGTAGTGCACTACTATAGACCAGAGCCCTATTCCCTATATAGATCACTACTATAGACCAGGACCCTATTCCCTATGTAGTACACTACTATAGACCAGGGCCCTATTCCCTATATAGATCACTACTATAGACCAGAGCCCTATTCCCTATATAGATCACTACTATAGATCAGAACCCTATTCCCTATATAGATCACTACTACCAGAACCCTATTCCCTATGTAGTACACTACTATAGATCAGAACCCTATTCCCTATATAGATCACTACTACCAGAACCCTATTCCTATGTAGTACACTACTATAGATCAGAACCCTATTCCCTATGTAGTACACTACTTTAGACCAGAGACCTATTCCCTATATAGATCACTACTATAGACCAGAGCCCTATTCCCTATATAGTACACTACTTTAGACCAGAGACCTATTCCCTATATAGATCACTACTATAGATCAGAACCCTATTCCCTATATAGATCACTACTATAGATCAGAGCCCTATTCCCTATATAGATCACTACTATAGACCAGAGCCCTATTCCCTATGTAGTACACTACTATAGACCCTATTCCCTATGTAGTACACTACTATAGACCCTATTCCCTATGTAGTGCACTACCATAGACCCTATTCCCTATGTAGTGCTACAATAGACCCTATTCCCTATGTAGTGCACTACTATAGACCCTATTCCCTATGTAGTGCACTACTATAGACCCTATTCCCTATGTAGTGCCTTACTATAGACCAGGGCCCTATTCCCTATGTAGTGCACTACTATAGACCAGGACCCTATTCCCTATGTAATACACTACTTTAGACCCTATTCCCTATGTAGTGCACTACTATAGACCAGGACCCTATTCCCTATGTAGTACACTACTAAAGACCCTATTCACTATGTAGTGCACTACTTTAGACCCTATTCCCTATGTAGTGCACTACTTTTGACCCTATTCCCTATGTAGTGCACTACTATAGACCCTATTCCCTATGTAGTGCACTACTATAGACCCTATTCCCTATGTAGTTCACTACTTTAGACCCTATTCCCTATGTAGTGCACTACTATAGACCAGGACCCTATTCCCTATGTAATACACTACTATAGACCCTATTCCCTATGTAGTGCACTACTTTAGACCCTATTCCCTATGTAGTGCACTACTTTAGACCCTATTCCCTATGTAGTGCACTACTATAGACCCTATTCCTATGTAGTGCACTACTATAGACCCTATTCCTATGTAGTGCACTACTATAGACCAGGACCCTATTCCCTATGTAGTACACTACTATAGACCCTATTCCCTATGGAGTGCACTACTTTAGACCCTATTCCCTATCTAGTGCACTACTTTAGACCCTATTCCCTATGTAGTGCACTACTTTAAACCCTATTCCCTATGTAGTGCATTACTTTAGACCATATTCCTATGTAGTGCACTACTATAGACCCTATTCCCTATGTAGTGCACTACTTTAGACCCTATTCCCTATGTAGTGCACTACTATAGACCCTATTCCCTATGTAGTGCACTACTATAGACCCTATTCCTATGTAGTGCACTACTATAGACCAGGGCCCTATTCCCAATGTAGTGCACTACTTTAGATCCTATTCCCTATGTAGTGCACTACTATAGACCAGGACCCTATTCCCTATGTAGTACACTACTTTTGACCCTATTCCCTATGTAGTGCACTACTATAGACCCTATTCCCTATGTAGTGCACTACTATAGACCCTATTCCCTATGTAGTGCATTACTATAGACCCTATTCCCTATGTAGTGCACTACTATAGACCCTATTCCCTATGTAGTACACTACTATAGACCAGGGCCCTATTCCCTATGTAGTGCACTACTTTAGACCCTATTCCTATGTAGTGCTACTATAGACCCTATTCCCTATGTAGCGCACTACTTTAGACCCTATTCCCTATGTAGTGCACTACTATAGACCAGGGCCCTATTCCCTATGTAGTACACTACTATATACCAGGACCCTATTCCCTATGTAGTACACTACTATAGACCAGGGCTCTATTCCCTATGTAGTGCACTACTATAGACCAGAGACCTATTCCCTATGTAGTACACTACTATAGACCCTATTCCCTATGTAGTGCACTACTATAGGCCCTATTCCCTATGTAGTGCACTACTTTAGACCAGGGCCCTATTCCCTATGTAGTACACTACTATAGACCCTATTCCCTATGTAGTGCACTACTTTAGACCAGGGCCCTATTCCCTATATAGATCACTACTATAGACCAGGGCCCTGTTCCCTATGTAGTACACTACTATAGACCCTATTCCCTATGTAGTGCACTACTATAGACCAGAGCCCTATTCCCTATATAGATCACTACTATAGACCAGGACCCTATTCCCTATGTAGTACACTACTATAGACCAGGGCCCTATTCCCTATATAGATCACTACTATAGACCAGAGCCCTATTCCCTATATAGATCACTACTATAGATCAGAACCCTATTCCCTATATAGATCACTACTACCAGAACCCTATTCCCTATGTAGTACACTACTATAGATCAGAACCCTATTCCCTATATAGATCACTACTACCAGAACCCTATTCCCTATGTAGTACACTACTATAGATCAGAACCCTATTCCCTATGTAGTACACTACTTTAGACCAGAGACCTATTCCCTATATAGATCACTACTATAGACCAGAGCCCTATTCCCTATATAGTACACTACTTTAGACCAGAGACCTATTCCCTATATAGATCACTACTATAGATCAGAACCCTATTCCCTATATAGATCACTACTATAGATCAGAGCCCTATTCCCTATATAGATCACTACTATAGACCAGAGCCCTATTCCCTATGTAGTACACTACTATAGACCCTATTCCCTATGTAGTACACTACTATAGACCCTATTCCCTATGTAGTGCACTACCATAGACCCTATTCCCCTATGTAGTGCACTACAATAGACCCTATTCCCTATGTAGTGCACTACTATAGACCCTATTCCCTATGTAGTGCACTACTATAGACCCTATTCCCTATGTAGTGCCTTACTATAGACCAGGGCCCTATTCCTATGTAGTGCACTACTATAGACCAGGACCCTATTCCCTATGTAATACACTACTTTAGACCCTATTCCCTATGTAGTGCACTACTATAGACCAGGACCCTATTCCCTATGTAGTACACTACTAAAGACCCTATTCACTATGTAGTGCACTACTTTAGACCCTATTCCCTATGTAGTGCACTACTTTTGACCCTATTCCTATGTAGTGCTACTATAGACCCTATTCCCTATGTAGTGCACTACTATAGACCCTATTCCCTATGTAGTGCACTACTATAGACCCTATTCCCTATGTAGTGCATTACTATAGACCAGGGCCCTATTCCCTATGTAGTGCACTACTTTAGACCCTATTCCTATGTAGTGCACTACTATAGACCAGGACCCTATTCCCTATGTAATACTCTACTATAGACCCTATTCCCTATGTAGTGCACTACTTTAGACCCTATTCTCTATGTAGTGCACTACTTTAGACCCTATTCCCTATGTAGTGCACTACTATAGACCCTATTCCTATATAGTGCACTACTATAGACCCTATTCCCTATGTAGTGCTACTATAGACCAGGACCCTATTCCCTATGTGATACACTACTATAGACCCTATTCCCTATGTAGTGCACTACTTTAGACCCTATTCCTATGTAGTGCTACTATAGACCCTATTCCCTATGTAGTGCTACTATAGACCCTATTCCCTATGTAGTGCACTACTATAGACCAGGACCCTATTCCCTATGTAGTACACTACTTTAGACCCTATTCCTATGTAGTGCACTACTATAGACCAGGACCCTATTCCCTATGTAATACACTACTATAGACCCTATTCCCTATGTAATACACTACTATAGACCCTATTCCCTATGTAGTGCTACTATAGACCCTATTCCCTATGTAGTACACTACTATAGACCCTATTCCTATGTAGTACACTACTATAGACCCTATTCCCTATGTAGTGCACTACCATAGACCCTATTCCCTATGTAGTGCACTACAATAGACCCTATTCCTATGTAGTGCACTACTATAGACCCTATTCCCTATGTAGTGCACTACTATAGACCCTATTCCCTATGTAGTGCCTTACTATAGACCAGGGCCCTATTCCTATGTAGTGCACTACTATAGACCAGGACCCTATTCCCTATGTAATACACTACTTTAGACCCTATTCCTATGTAGTGCTACTATAGACCAGGACCCTATTCCCTATGTAGTACACTACTAAAGACCCTATTCACTATGTAGTGCACTACTTTAGACCCTATTCCCTATGTAGTGCACTACTTTTGACCCTATTCCCTATGTAGTGCACTACTATAGACCCTATTCCTATGTAGTGCACTACTATAGACCCTATTCCCTATGTAGTGCTACTATAGACCCTATTCCCTATGTAGTGCATTACTATAGACCAGGGCCCTATTCCCTATGTAGTGCACTACTTTAGACCCTATTCCCTATGTAGTGCACTACTATAGACCAGGACCCTATTCCCTATGTAATACACTACTATAGACCCTATTCCCTATGTAGTGCACTACTTTAGACCCTATTCTCTATGTAGTGCACTACTTTAGACCCTATTCCCTATGTAGTGCACTACTATAGACCCTATTCCCTATATAGTGCACTACTATAGACCCTATTCCCTATGTAGTGCACTACTATAGACCAGGACCCTATTCCCTATGTGATACACTACTATAGACCCTATTTCCTATGTAGTGCACTACTTTAGACCCTATTCCCTATGTAGTGCACTACTATAGACCCTATTCCCTATGTAGTGCACTACTATAGACCCTATTCCTATGTAGTGCACTACTATAGACCAGGACCCTATTCCCTATGTAGTACACTACTTTAGACCCTATTCCCTATGTAGTGCACTACTATAGACCAGGACCCTATTCCCTATGTAATACACTACTATAGACCCTATTCCCTATGTAATACACTACTATAGACCCTATTCCCTATGTAGTGCACTACTATAGACCCTATTCCCTATGTAGTACACTACTTTAGACCCTATTCCCTATGTAGTGCACTACTATAGACCAGGACCCTATTCCCTATGTAATACACTACTATAGACCCTATTCCCTATGTAGTGCACTACTTTAGACCCTATTCCCTATGTAGTGCACTACTTTAGACCCTATTCCCTATGTAGTGCACTACTATAGACCCTATTCCCTATGTAGTGCACTACTATAGACCCTATTCCCTATGTAGTGCACTACTATAGACCAGGACCCTATTCCCTATGTAGTACACTACTATAGACCCTATTCCCTATGGAGTGCACTACTTTAGACCCTATTCCCTATGTAGTGCACTACTTTAGACCCTATTCCCTATGTAGTGCACTACTTTAAACCCTATTCCCTATGTAGTGCATTACTTTAGACCATATTCCCTATGTAGTGCACTACTATAGACCCTATTCCCTATGTAGTGCACTACTTTAGACCCTATTCCCTATGTAGTGCACTACTATAGACCCTATTCCCTATGTAGTGCACTACTATAGACCCTATTCCCTATGTAGTGCACTACTATAGACCAGGGCCCTATTCCCAATGTAGTGCACTACTTTAGATCCTATTCCCTATGTAGTGCACTACTATAGACCAGGACCCTATTCCCTATGTAGTACACTACTATAGACCCTATTCCCTATGTAGTGCACTACTTTAGACCCTATTCCCTATGTAGTGCACTACTTTTGACCCTATTCCCTATGTAGTGCACTACTATAGACCCTATTCCCTATGTAGTGCACTACTATAGACCAGGGCCCTATTCCCTATTTAGTACACTATTATAGACCAGGACCCTATTCCCTATGTAGTGCACTACTATAGACCCTATTCCCTATGTAGTGCACTACTATAGACCCTATTCCCTATGTAGTGCACTACTATAGACCCTATTCCCTATGTAGTGCACTACTATAGACCCTATTCCCTATGTAGTGCCTTACTATAGACCAGGGCCCTATTCCCTATGTAGTGCACTACTATAGACCAGGACCCTATTCCCTATGTAATACACTACTTTAGACCCTATTCCCTATGTAGTGCACTACTATAGACCAGGACCCTATTCCCTATGTAGTACACTACTAAAGACCCTATTCACTATGTAGTGCACTACTTTAGACCCTATTCCCTATGTAGTGCACTACTTTTGACCCTATTCCCTATGTAGTGCACTACTATAGACCCTATTCCTATGTAGTGCACTACTATAGACCCTATTCCCTATGTAGTGCTACTATAGACCCTATTCCCTATGTAGTGCATTACTATAGACCAGGGCCCTATTCCCTATGTAGTGCACTACTTTAGACCCTATTCCCTATGTAGTGCACTACTATAGACCAGGACCCTATTCCCTATGTAATACACTACTATAGACCCTATTCCTATGTAGTGCACTACTTTAGACCCTATTCTCTATGTAGTGCACTACTTTAGACCCTATTCCCTATGTAGTGCACTACTATAGACCCTATTCCTATATAGTGCACTACTATAGACCCTATTCCCTATGTAGTGCACTACTATAGACCAGGACCCTATTCCCTATGTGATACACTACTATAGACCCTATTCCCTATGTAGTGCACTACTTTAGACCCTATTCCCTATGTAGTGCACTACTATAGACCCTATTCCCTATGTAGTGCACTACTATAGACCCTATTCCCTATGTAGTGCACTACTATAGACCAGGACCCTATTCCCTATGTAGTACACTACTTTAGACCCTATTCCCTATGTAGTGCACTACTATAGACCAGGACCCTATTCCCTATGTAATACACTACTATAGACCCTATTCCCTATGTAATACACTACTATAGACCCTATTCCCTATGTAGTGCACTACTATAGACCCTATTCCCTATGTAGTACACTACTTTAGACCCTATTCCCTATGTAGTGCTACTATAGACCAGGACCCTATTCCCTATGTAATACACTACTATAGACCCTATTCCCTATGTAGTGCACTACTTTAGACCCTATTCCTATGTAGTGCTACTTTAGACCCTATTCCCTATGTAGTGCACTACTATAGACCCTATTCCCTATGTAGTGCACTACTATAGACCCTATTCCCTATGTAGTGCACTACTATAGACCAGGACCCTATTCCCTATGTAGTACACTACTATAGACCCTATTCCCTATGGAGTGCACTACTTTAGACCCTATTCCCTATGTAGTGCACTACTTTAGACCCTATTCCTATGTAGTGCACTACTTTAAACCCTATTCCCTATGTAGTGCATTACTTTAGACCATATTCCCTATGTAGTGCTACTATAGACCCTATTCCCTATGTAGTGCACTACTTTAGACCCTATTCCCTATGTAGTGCACTACTATAGACCCTATTCCCTATGTAGTGCACTACTATAGACCCTATTCCCTATGTAGTGCACTACTATAGACCAGGGCCCTATTCCCAATGTAGTGCACTACTTTAGATCCTATTCCCTATGTAGTGCACTACTATAGACCAGGACCCTATTCCTATGTAGTACACTACTATAGACCCTATTCCTATGTAGTGCACTACTTTAGACCCTATTCCTATGTAGTGCACTACTTTTGACCCTATTCCTATGTAGTGCACTACTATAGACCCTATTCCCTATGTAGTGCTACTATAGACCAGGGCCCTATTCCTATTTAGTACACTATTATAGACCAGGACCCTATTCCCTATGTAGTGCACTACTATAGACCCTATTCCCTATGTAGTGCCTTACTATAGACCAGGGCCCTATTCCCTATGTAGTGCACTACTATAGACCAGGACCCTATTCCCTATGTAATACACTACTTTAGACCCTATTCCTATGTAGTGCACTACTATAGACCAGGACCCTATTCCCTATGTAGTACACTACTAAAGACCCTATTCACTATGTAGTGCACTACTTTAGACCCTATTCCTATGTAGTGCACTACTTTTGACCCTATTCCTATGTAGTGCTACTATAGACCCTATTCCCTATGTAGTGCACTACTATAGACCCTATTCCTATGTAGTGCACTACTATAGACCCTATTCCTATGTAGTGCATTACTATAGACCAGGGCCCTATTCCTATGTAGTGCTACTTTAGACCCTATTCCTATGTAGTGCACTACTATAGACCAGGACCCTATTCCCTATGTAATACACTACTATAGACCCTATTCCCTATGTAGTGCACTACTTTAGACCTATTCTCTATGTAGTGCACTACTTTAGACCCTATTCCTATGTAGTGCACTACTATAGACCCTATTCCCTATATAGTGCACTACTATAGACCCTATTCCCTATGTAGTGCACTACTATAGACCAGGACCCTATTCCTATGTGATACACTACTATAGACCCTATTCCCTATGTAGTGCACTACTTTAGACCCTATTCCTATGTAGTGCACTACTATAGACCCTATTCCCTATGTAGTGCTACTATAGACCCTATTCCCTATGTAGTGCTACTATAGACCAGGACCCTATTCCCTATGTAGTACACTACTTTAGACCCTATTCCTATGTAGTGCACTACTATAGACCAGGACCCTATTCCCTATGTAATACACTACTATAGACCCTATTCCCTATGTAATACACTACTATAGACCCTATTCCTATGTAGTGCACTACTATAGACCCTATTCCTATGTAGTACACTACTATAGACCTATTCCCTATGTAGTACACTACTATAGACCCTATTCCTATGTAGTGCACTACCATAGACCCTATTCCCTATGTAGTGCACTACAATAGACCCTATTCCCTATGTAGTGCACTACTATAGACCCTATTCCCTATGTAGTGCACTACTATAGACCCTATTCCCTATGTAGTGCCTTACTATAGACCAGGGCCCTATTCCCTATGTAGTGCACTACTATAGACCAGGACCCTATTCCTATGTAATACACTACTTTAGACCCTATTCCCTATGTAGTGCACTACTATAGACCAGGACCCTATTCCCTATGTAGTACACTACTAAAGACCCTATTCACTATGTAGTGCACTACTTTAGACCCTATTCCCTATGTAGTGCACTACTTTTGACCCTATTCCCTATGTAGTGCACTACTATAGACCCTATTCCTATGTAGTGCACTACTATAGACCCTATTCCCTATGTAGTGCACTACTATAGACCCTATTCCCTATGTAGTGCATTACTATAGACCAGGGCCCTATTCCTATGTAGTGCTACTTTAGACCCTATTCCCTATGTAGTGCACTACTATAGACCAGGACCCTATTCCCTATGTAATACACTACTATAGACCCTATTCCCTATGTAGTGCTACTTTAGACCCTATTCTCTATGTAGTGCACTACTTTAGACCCTATTCCTATGTAGTGCACTACTATAGACCCTATTCCCTATATAGTGCACTACTATAGACCCTATTCCCTATGTAGTGCACTACTATAGACCAGGACCCTATTCCCTATGTGATACACTACTATAGACCCTATTCCCTATGTAGTGCACTACTTTAGACCCTATTCCTATGTAGTGCACTACTATAGACCCTATTCCCTATGTAGTGCACTACTATAGACCCTATTCCTATGTAGTGCACTACTATAGACCAGGACCCTATTCCTATGTAGTACACTACTTTAGACCCTATTCCTATGTAGTGCACTACTATAGACCAGGACCCTATTCCTATGTAATACACTACTATAGACCCTATTCCCTATGTAATACACTACTATAGACCCTATTCCTATGTAGTGCACTACTATAGACCCTATTCCTATGTAGTACACTACTTTAGACCCTATTCCTATGTAGTGCTACTATAGACCAGGATCCTATTCCCTATGTAATACACTACTATAGACCCTATTCCCTATGTAGTGCTACTTTAGACCCTATTCCCTATGTAGTGCACTACTTTAGACCCTATTCCTATGTAGTGCACTACTATAGACCCTATTCCTATGTAGTGCACTACTATAGATCCTATTCCCTATGTAGTGCTACTATAGACCAGGACCCTATTCCTATGTAGTACTACTATAGACCCTATTCCCTATGGAGTGCACTACTTTAGACCCTATTCCCTATGTAGTGCACTACTTTAGACCCTATTCCTATGTAGTGCACTACTTTAAACCCTATTCCCTATGTAGTGCATTACTTTAGACCATATTCCTATGTAGTGCTACTATAGACCCTATTCCCTATGTAGTGCACTACTTGGACCCTATTCCTATGTAGTGCTACTATAGACCTATTCCCTATGTAGTGCTACTATAGACCCTATTCCCTATGTAGTGCACTACTATAGACCAGGGCCCTATTCCCAATGTAGTGCACTACTTTAGATCCTATTCCTATGTAGTGCACTACTATAGACCAGGACCCTATTCCTATGTAGTACACTACTATAGACCCTATTCCCTATGTAGTGCACTACTTTAGACCCTATTCCCTATGTAGTGCTACTTTTGACCCTATTCCCTATGTAGTGCACTACTATAGACCCTATTCCTATGTAGTGCACTACTATAGACCAGGGCCCTATTCCCTATTTAGTACTATTATAGACCAGGACCCTATTCCCTATGTAGTGCACTACAATAGACCCTATTCCCTATGTAGTGCTACTATAGACCCTATTCCCTATGTAGTGCCTTACTATAGACCAGGGCCCTATTCCTATGTAGTGCACTACTATAGACCAGGACCCTATTCCCTATGTAATACACTACTTTAGACCCTATTCCCTATGTAGTGCACTACTATAGACCAGGACCCTATTCCCTATGTAGTACTACTAAAGACCCTATTCACTATGTAGTGCACTACTTTAGACCCTATTCCTATGTAGTGCACTACTTTTGACCCTATTCCTATGTAGTGCTACTATAGACCCTATTCCCTATGTAGTGCACTACTATAGACCCTATTCCTATGTAGTGCTACTATAGACCCTATTCCTATGTAGTGCATTACTATAGACCAGGGCCCTATTCCCTATGTAGTGCACTACTTTAGACCCTATTCCCTATGTAGTGCTACTATAGACCAGGACCCTATTCCCTATGTAATACACTACTATAGACCCTATTCCCTATGTAGTGCACTACTTTAGACCCTATTCTCTATGTAGTGCACTACTTTAGACCCTATTCCCTATGTAGTGCACTACTATAGACCCTATTCCTATATAGTGCACTACT
Organism: Oncorhynchus keta; assembly: GCF_023373465.1. NCBI lineage: Eukaryota > Metazoa > Chordata > Actinopteri > Salmoniformes > Salmonidae > Oncorhynchus > Oncorhynchus keta. Next base: position 3,470,756 of record NC_068450.1, on the reverse strand, counting down.
ATAGACCCTATTCCCTATGTAGTGCACTACTATAGACCAGGACCCTATTCCCTATGTGATACACTACTATAGACCCTATTCCTATGTAGTGCACTACTTTAGACCCTATTCCCTATGTAGTGCTACTATAGACCCTATTCCCTATGTAGTGCACTACTATAGACCCTATTCCCTATGTAGTGCACTACTATAGACCAGGACCCTATTCCCTATGTAGTACTACTTTAGACCCTATTCCCTATGTAGTGCACTACTATAGACCAGGACCCTATTCCTATGTAATACACTACTATAGACCCTATTCCCTATGTAATACACTACTATAGACCCTATTCCTATGTAGTGCACTACTATAGACCCTATTCCTATGTAGTACACTACTTTAGACCCTATTCCCTATGTAGTGCACTACTATAGACCAGGACCCTATTCCCTATGTAATACACTACTATAGACCCTATTCCCTATGTAGTGCACTACTTTAGACCCTATTCCCTATGTAGTGCACTACTTTAGACCCTATTCCTATGTAGTGCACTACTATAGACCCTATTCCCTATGTAGTGCACTACTATAGACCCTATTCCCTATGTAGTATACTACTATAGACCAGGACCCTATTCCTATGTAGTACACTACTATAGACCCTATTCCCTATGGAGTGCACTACTTTAGACCCTATTCCCTATGTAGTGCACTACTTTAGACCCTATTCCCTATGTAGTGCACTACTTTAAACCCTATTCCCTATGTAGTGCATTACTTTAGACCATATTCCTATGTAGTGCACTACTATAGACCCTATTCCTATGTAGTGCACTACTTTGGACCCTATTCCTATGTAGTGCACTACTATAGACCCTATTCCTATGTAGTGCACTACTATAGACCCTATTCCCTATGTAGTGCACTACTATAGACCAGGGCCCTATTCCCAATGTAGTGCACTACTTTAGATCCTATTCCTATGTAGTGCACTACTATAGACCAGGACCCTATTCCCTATGTAGTACACTACTATAGACCCTATTCCCTATGTAGTGCACTACTTTAGACCCTATTCCCTATGTAGTGCTACTATAGACCCTATTCCCTATGTAGTGCACTACTATAGACCAGGGCCCTATTCCTATTTAGTACACTATTATAGACCAGGACCCTATTCCCTATGTAGTGCACTACTATAGACCCTATTCCTATGTAGTGCACTACTATAGACCCTATTCCCTATGTAGTGCACTACTATAGACCCTATTCCTATGTAGTGCACTACTATAGACCCTATTCCTATGTAGTGCCTTACTATAGACCAGGGCCCTATTCCTATGTAGTGCACTACTATAGACCAGGACCCTATTCCTATGTAATACACTACTTTAGACCCTATTCCCTATGTAGTGCACTACTATAGACCAGGACCCTATTCCCTATGTAGTACACTACTAAAGACCCTATTCACTATGTAGTGCACTACTTTAGACCCTATTCCCTATGTAGTGCTACTTTTGACCCTATTCCCTATGTAGTGCTACTATAGACCCTATTCCCTATGTAGTGCACTACTATAGACCCTATTCCTATGTAGTGCACTACTATAGACCCTATTCCCTATGTAGTGCATTACTATAGACCAGGGCCCTATTCCTATGTAGTGCACTACTTTAGACCCTATTCCCTATGTAGTGCACTACTATAGACCAGGACCCTATTCCCTATGTAATACACTACTATAGACCCTATTCCCTATGTAGTGCACTACTTTAGACCCTATTCTCTATGTAGTGCACTACTTTGACCCTATTCCCTATGTAGTGCACTACTATAGACCCTATTCCCTATATAGTGCACTACTATAGACCCTATTCCTATGTAGTGCACTACTATAGACCAGGACCCTATTCCCTATGTGATACACTACTATAGACCCTATTCCCTATGTAGTGCACTACTTTAGACCCTATTCCCTATGTAGTGCACTACTATAGACCCTATTCCCTATGTAGTGCTACTATAGACCCTATTCCCTATGTAGTGCACTACTATAGACCAGGACCCTATTCCCTATGTAGTACACTACTTTAGACCCTATTCCCTATGTAGTGCACTACTATAGACCAGGACCCTATTCCTATGTAATACACTACTATAGACCCTATTCCCTATGTAATACACTACTATAGACCCTATTCCCTATGTAGTGCACTACTATAGACCCTATTCCCTATGTAGTACACTACTTTAGACCCTATTCCCTATGTAGTGCACTACTATAGACCAGGACCCTATTCCCTATGTAATACACTACTATAGACCCTATTCCCTATGTAGTGCACTACTTTAGACCCTATTCCCTATGTAGTGCACTACTTTAGACCCTATTCCCTATGTAGTGCACTACTATAGACCCTATTCCCTATGTAGTGCACTACTATAGACCCTATTCCCTATGTAGTGCACTACTATAGACCAGGACCCTATTCCCTATGTAGTACACTACTATAGACCCTATTCCCTATGGAGTGCACTACTTTAGACCCTATTCCCTATGTAGTGCACTACTTTAGACCCTATTCCTATGTAGTGCACTACTTTAAACCCTATTCCCTATGTAGTGCATTACTTTAGACCATATTCCTATGTAGTGCACTACTATAGACCCTATTCCCTATGTAGTGCTACTTTAGACCCTATTCCCTATGTAGTGCACTACTATAGACCCTATTCCTATGTAGTGCACTACTATAGACCCTATTCCCTATGTAGTGCACTACTATAGACCAGGGCCCTATTCCCAATGTAGTGCACTACTTTAGATCCTATTCCTATGTAGTGCACTGCTACTATAGACCAGGACCCTATTCCTATGTAGTACACTACTATAGACCCTATTCCCTATGTAGTGCACTACTTTAGACCCTATTCCCTATGTAGTGCACTACTTTTGACCCTATTCCCTATGTAGTGCACTACTATAGACCCTATTCCCTATGTAGTGCACTACTATAGACCAGGGCCCTATTCCTATTTAGTACACTATTATAGACCAGGACCCTATTCCTATGTAGTGCACTACTATAGACCCTATTCCTATGTAGTGCACTACTATAGACCCTATTCCCTATGTAGTGCACTACTATAGACCCTATTCCCTATGTAGTGCATTACTATAGACCAGGGCCCTATTCCCTATGTAGTGCACTACTATAGACCCTATTCCTATGTAGTGCACTACTATAGACCCTATTCCCTATGTAGTGCACTACTATAGCCCTATTCCCTATGTAGTGCCTTACTATAGACCAGGGCCCTATTCCCTATGTAGTGCACTACTATAGACCAGGACCCTATTCCCTATGTAATACACTACTTTAGACCCTATTCCTATGTAGTGCACTACTATAGACCAGGACCCTATTCCCTATGTAGTACACTACTAAAGACCCTATTCACTATGTAGTGCACTACTTTAGACCCTATTCCCTATGTAGTGCACTACTTTTGACCCTATTCCCTATGTAGTGCACTACTATAGACCCTATTCCCTATGTAGTGCACTACTATAGACCCTATTCCTATGTAGTGCACTACTATAGACCCTATTCCCTATGTAGTGCATTACTATAGACCAGGGCCCTATTCCCTATGTAGTGCACTACTTTAGACCCTATTCCCTATGTAGTGCACTACTATAGACCAGGACCCTATTCCCTATGTAATACACTACTATAGACCCTATTCCCTATGTAGTGCACTACTTTAGACCCTATTCTCTATGTAGTGCACTACTTTAGACCCTATTCCCTATGTAGTGCACTACTATAGACCCTATTCCCTATATAGTGCACTACTATAGACCCTATTCCCTATGTAGTGCACTACTATAGACCAGGACCCTATTCCCTATGTGATACACTACTATAGACCCTATTCCCTATGTAGTGCACTACTTTAGACCCTATTCCCTATGTAGTGCACTACTATAGACCCTATTCCCTATGTAGTGCACTACTATAGACCAGGACCCTATTCCCTATGTAGTACACTACTTTAGACCCTATTCCCTATGTAGTGCACTACTATAGACCAGGACCCTATTCCCTATGTAATACACTACTATAGACCCTATTCCCTATGTAATACACTACTATAGACCCTATTCCCTATGTAGTGCACTACTATAGACCCTATTCCCTATGTAGTACACTACTTTAGACCCTATTCCCTATGTAGTGCTACTATAGACCAGGACCCTATTCCCTATGTAATACACTACTATAGACCCTATTCCCTATGTAGTGCACTACTTTAGACCCTATTCCCTATGTAGTGCACTACTTTAGACCCTATTCCCTATGTAGTGCACTACTATAGACCCTATTCCCTATGTAGTGCACTACTATAGACCCTATTCCCTATGTAGTGCACTACTATAGACCAGGACCCTATTCCCTATGTAGTACACTACTATAGACCCTATTCCCTATGGAGTGCACTACTTTAGACCCTATTCCCTATGTAGTGCACTACTTTAGACCCTATTCCCTATGTAGTGCACTACTTTAAACCCTATTCCCTATGTAGTGCATTACTTTAGACCATATTCCCTATGTAGTGCTACTATAGACCTATTCCTATGTAGTGCACTACTTTAGACCCTATTCCCTATGTAGTGCACTACTATAGACCCTATTCCCTATGTAGTGCACTACTATAGACCCTATTCCTATGTAGTGCACTACTATAGACCAGGGCCCTATTCCCAATGTAGTGCACTACTTTAGATCCTATTCCCTATGTAGTGCACTACTATAGACCAGGACCCTATTCCCTATGTAGTACACTACTATAGACCCTATTCCCTATGTAGTGCACTACTTTAGACCCTATTCCTATGTAGTGCACTACTTTTGACCCTATTCCCTATGTAGTGCACTACTATAGACCCTATTCCCTATGTAGTGCACTACTATAGACCAGGGCCATATTCCCTATTTAGTACACTATTATAGACCAGGACCCTATTCCCTATGTAGTGCACTACTATAGACCCTATTCCCTATGTAGTGCACTACTATAGACCCTATTCCCTATGTAGTGCACTACTATAGACCCTATTCCCTATGTAGTGCATTACTATAGACCAGGGCCCTATTCCTATGTAGTGCACTACTTTAGACCATATTCCTATGTAGTGCACTACTATAGACCGGGACCCTATTCCTATGTAATACACTACTATAGACCCTATTCCCTATGTAGTGCACTACTTTTGACCCTATTCCCTATGTAGTGCACTACTATAGACCCTATTCCCTATGTAGTGCACTACTATAGACCCTATTCCCTATGTAGTGCATTACTATAGACCCTATTCCCTATGTAGTGCACTACTATAGACCCTATTCCCTATGTAGTACACTACTATAGACCAGGGCCCTATTCCCTATGTAGTGCACTACTTTAGACCCTATTCCCTATGTAGTGCACTACTATAGACCCTATTCCCTATGTAGCGCACTACTTTAGACCCTATTCCCTATGTAGTGCACTACTATAGACCAGGGCCCTATTCCCTATGTAGTACACTACTATATACCAGGACCCTATTCCCTATGTAGTACACTACTATAGACCAGGGCTCTATTCCCTATGTAGCGCACTACTATAGACCAGGACCCTATTCCCTATGTAGTACACTACTAAAGACCCTATTCACTATGTAGTGCACTACTTTAGACCCTATTCCCTATGTAGTGCACTACTTTTGACCCTATTCCCTATGTAGTGCACTACTATAGACCCTATTCCCTATGTAGTGCACTACTATAGACCCTATTCCCTATGTAGTGCACTACTATAGACCCTATTCCCTATGTAGTGCATTACTATAGACCAGGGCCCTATTCCCTATGTAGTGCACTACTTTAGACCCTATTCCTATGTAGTGCACTACTATAGACCAGGACCCTATTCCCTATGTAATACACTACTATAGACCCTATTCCTATGTAGTGCACTACTTTAGACCCTATTCTCTATGTAGTGCACTACTTTAGACCCTATTCCTATGTAGTGCACTACTATAGACCCTATTCCCTATATAGTGCACTACTATAGACCCTATTCCCTATGTAGTGCACTACTATAGACCAGGACCCTATTCCCTATGTGATACACTACTATAGACCCTATTCCCTATGTAGTGCACTACTTTAGACCCTATTCCCTATGTAGTGCACTACTATAGACCCTATTCCCTATGTAGTGCACTACTATAGACCCTATTCCCTATGTAGTGCACTACTATAGACCAGGACCCTATTCCCTATGTAGTACACTACTTTAGACCCTATTCCCTATGTAGTGCACTACTATAGACCAGGGCCCTATTCCCTATGTAGTACACTACTATATACCAGGACCCTATTCCCTATGTAGTACACTACTATAGACCAGGGCTCTATTCCCTATGTAGTGCACTACTATAGACCCTATTCCCTATGTAATACACTACTATAGACCCTATTCCCTATGTAGTGCACTACTATAGACCCTATTCCCTATGTAGTACACTACTTTAGACCCTATTCCCTATGTAGTGCACTACTATAGACCAGGACCCTATTCCCTATGTAATACACTACTATAGACCCTATTCCCTATGTAGTGCACTACTTTAGACCCTATTCCCTATGTAGTGCACTACTTTAGACCCTATTCCCTATGTAGTGCACTACTATAGACCAGGACCCTATTCCCTATGTAATACACTACTATAGACCCTATTCCCTATGTAGTGCACTACTTTAGACCCTATTCCCTATGTAGTGCACTACTTTAGACCCTATTCCCTATGTAGTGCACTACTATAGACCCTATTCCCTATGTAGTGCACTACTATAGACCCTATTCCCTATGTAGTGCACTACTATACACCAGGACCCTATTCCCTATGTAGTACACTACTATAGACCCTATTCCTATGGAGTGCACTACTTTAGACCCTATTCCCTATGTAGTGCACTACTTTAGACCCTATTCCCTATGTAGTGCACTACTTTAAACCCTATTCCCTATGTAGTGCATTACTTTAGACCATATTCCCTATGTAGTGCACTACTATAGACCCTATTCCCTATGTAGTGCACTACTTTAGACCCTATTCCCTATGTAGTGCACTACTATAGACCCTATTCCCTATGTAGTGCACTACTATAGACCCTATTCCCTATGTAGTGCACTACTTTTGACCCTATTCCCTATGTAGTGCACTACTTTAGATCCTATTCCCTATGTAGTGCACTACTATAGACCAGGACCCTATTCCCTATGTAGTACACTACTATAGACCCTATTCCCTATGTAGTGCACTACTTTAGACCCTATTCCCTATGTAGTGCACTACTTTTGACCCTATTCCCTATGTAGTGCACTACTATAGACCCTATTCCCTATGTAGTGCACTACTATAGACCAGGGCCCTATTCCCAATGTAGTGCACTACTTTAGATCCTATTCCCTATGTAGTGCACTACTTTTGACCCTATTCCCTATGTAGTGCACTACTTTAGATCCTATTCCCTATGTAGTGCACTACTATAGACCAGGACCCTATTCCCTATGTAGTACACTACTATAGACCCTATTCCCTATGTAGTGCACTACTTTAGACCCTATTCCTATGTAGTGCACTACTTTTGACCCTATTCCTATGTAGTGCACTACTATAGACCCTATTCCCTATGTAGTGCACTACTATAGACCAGGGCCCTATTCCCTATTTAGTACACTATTATAGACCAGGACCCTATTCCCTATGTAGTGCACTACTATAGACCCTATTCCCTATGTAGTGCACTACTATAGACCCTATTCCCTCTGTAGTGCACTACTATAGACCCTATTCCCTATGTAGTGCATTACTATAGACCAGGGCCCTATTCCCTATGTAGTGCACTACTTTAGACCCTATTCCCTATGTAGTGCACTACTATAGACCAGGACCCTATTCCCTATGTAATACACTACTTTAGACCCTATTCCCTATGTAGTGCACTACTTTTGACCCTATTCCCTATGTAGTGCACTACTATAGACCCTATTCCCTATGTAGTGCACTACTATAGACCAGGGCCCTATTCCCAATGTAGTGCACTACTTTAGATCCTATTCCCTATGTAGTGCACTACTATAGACCAGGACCCTATTCCCTATGTAGTACACTACTATAGACCCTATTCCCTATGTAGTGCACTACTTTAGACCCTATTCCCTACGTAGTGCACTACTTTTGACCCTATTCCCTATGTAGTGCACTACTATAGACCCTATTCCCTATGTAGTGCACTACTATAGACCAGGGCCCTATTCCCTATTTAGTACACTATTATAGACCAGGACCCTATTCCCTATGTAGTGCACTACTATAGACCCTATTCCCTATGTAGTACACTACTATAGACCCTATTCCCTATGTAGTGCACTACTTTAGACCCTATTCCCTATGTAGTGCACTACTTTTGACCCTATTCCCTATGTAGTGCACTACTATAGACCCTATTCCCTATGTAGTGCACTACTATAGACCAGGACCCTATTCCCTATGTAGTACACTACTATAGACCCTATTCCCTATGTAGTGCACTACTTTAGACCCTATTCCCTATGTAGTGCACTACTTTTGACCCTATTCCCTATGTAGTGCACTACTATAGACCCTATTCCCTATGTAGTGCACTACTATAGACCAGGGCCCTATTCCCTATTTAGTACACTATTATAGACCAGGACCCTATTCCCTATGTAGTGCACTACTATAGACCCTATTCCCTATGTAGTGCACTACTATAGACCCTATTCCCTCTGTAGTGCACTACTATAGACCCTATTCCCTATGTAGTGCATTACTATAGACCAGGGCCCTATTCCCTATGTAGTGCACTACTTTAGACCCTATTCCCTATGTAGTGCACTACTATAGACCAGGACCCTATTCCCTATGTAATACACTACTATAGACCCTATTCCCTATGTAGTACACTACTTTTGACCCTATTCCCTATGTAGTGCACTACTACAGACCCTATTCCTATGTAGTGCACTACTATAGACCCTATTCCCTATGTAGTGCATTACTATAGACCCTATTCCCTATGTAGTGCACTACTATAGACCCTATTCCTATGTAGTACACTACTATAGACCAGGGCCCTATTCCTATGTAGTGCACTACTTTAGACCCTATTCCTATGTAGTGCACTACTATAGACCCTATTCCCTATGTAGCGCACTACTTTAGACCCTATTCCCTATGTAGTGCACTACTATAGACCAGGGCCCTATTCCCTATGTAGTACACTACTATATACCAGGACCCTATTCCCTATGTAGTACACTACTATAGACCAGGGCTCTATTCCCTATGTAGTGCACTACTATAGACCAGAGACCTATTCCCTATGTAGTACACTACTATAGACCCTATTCCCTATGTAGTGCACTACTATAGGCCCTATTCCCTATGTAGTGCACTACTTTAGACCAGGGCCCTATTCCCAATGTAGTACACTACTATAGACCCTATTCCTATGTAGTGCACTACTTTAGACCAGGGCCCTATTCCCTATATAGATCACTACTATAGACCAGGGCCCTGTTCCTATGTAGTACACTACTATAGACCCTATTCCCTATGTAGTGCACTACTATAGACCAGAGCCCTATTCCCTATATAGATCACTACTAAAGACCAGGACCCTATTCCCTATGTAGTACTACTATAGACCAGGGCCCTATTCCCTATATAGTACACTACTTTAGACCAGAGACCTATTCCCTATATAGATCACTACTATAGATCAGAACCCTATTCCCTATATAGATCACTACTATAGATCAGAGCCCTATTCCCTATATAGATCACTACTATAGATCAGAGCCCTATTCCCTATATAGATCACTACTATAGACCAGAGCCCTATT
>NC_068450.1:3418275-3458275 GCF_023373465.1 Oncorhynchus keta | reverse complement strand
CCTTTGTCTCTGCTCACAGCAGACCTCTAGGTCCCAGTCCTTTGTCTCTGCTAACAGCAGACCTCTACGTCCCAGTCCTTTGTCTCTGCTCACAGCAGACCTCTATGTTCCAGTCCTTTGTCTCTGCTAACAGCAGACCTCTAGGATCCAGTCCTTTGTCTCTGCTAACAGCATACCTCTATCAGACCTCTATGTTCCAGTCCTTTGTCTCTGCTAACAACATACCTCTAGGTCCCAGTCCTTTGTCTCTGCTCACAGCAGACCTCTATCAGACCTCTAGGATCCAGTCCTTTGTCTCTGCTAACAGCAGACCTCTATCAGACCTCTATGTTCCAGTCCTTTGTCTCTGCTCACAGCAGACCTCTATGTTCCAGTCCTTTGTCTCTGCTCACAGCAGACCTCTAGGTCCCAGTCCTTTGTCTCTGCTAACAGCAGACCTCTATCAGACCTCTAGGTCCCAGTCCTTTGTCTCTGCTAACAGCAGACCTCTATCAGACCTCTAGGTTCCAGTCCTTTGTCTCTGCTAACAGCAGACCTCTAGGTCCCAGTCCTTTGTCTCTGCTAACAACAGACCTCTATGTTCCAGTCCTTTGTCTCTGCTAACAGCATACCTCTATCAGACCTCTATGTTCCAGTCCTTTGTCTCTGCTAACAGCAGACCTCTAGGTCCCAGTCCTTTGTCTCTGCTAACAGCAGACCTCTATCAGACCTCTAGGTCCCAGTCCTTTGTCTCTGCTAACAGCAGACCTCTATCAGACCTCTAGGTCCCAGTCCTTTGCCTCTGCTAACAGCAGACCTCTATGTCCCAGTCCTTTGTCTCTGCTAACAGCATACCTCTATCAGACCTCTATGTTCCAGTCCTTTGTCTCTGCTAACAGCAGACCTCTAGGTCCTAGTCCTTTGTCTCTGCTAACAGCAGACCTCTATCAGACCTCTAGGTTCCAGTCCTTTGTCTCTGCTAACAGCAGACCTCTAGGTCCCAGTCCTTTGTCTCTGCTAACAGCAGAACTCTATGTCCCAGTCCTTTGTCTCTGCTAACAGCAGACCTCTATCAGACCTCTAGGTTCCAGTCCTTTGTCTCTGCTAACAGCAGACCTCTAGGTCCCAGTCCTTTGTCTCTGCTAACAGCAGACCTCTATGTTCCAGTCCTTTGTCTCTGCTAACAGCATACCTCTATCAGACCTCTATGTTCCAGTCCTTTGTCTCTGCTAACAGCAGACCTCTAGGTCCCAGTCCTTTGTCTCTGCTAACAGCAGACCTCTATCAGACCTCTAGGTCCCAGTCCTTTGTCTCTGCTAACAGCAGACCTCTATCAGACCTCTAGGTCCCAGTCCTTTGTCTCTGCTAACAGTAGACCTCTATCAGACCTCTAGGTTCCAGTCCTTTGTCTCTGCTAACAGCAGACCTCTAGGTCCCAGTCCTTTGTCTCTGCTAACAGCAGACCTCTATGTTCCAGTCCTTTGTCTCTGCTAACAGCATACCTCTATCAGACCTCTATGTTCCAGTCCTTTGTCTCTGCTAACAGCAGACCTCTAGGTCCCAGTCCTTTGTCTCTGCTAACAGCAGACCTCTATCAGACCTCTAGGTCCCAGTCCTTTGTCTCTGCTAACAGCAGACCTCTAGGTTCCAGTCCTTTGTCTCTGCTAACAGCATACCTCTATCAGACCTCTATGTTCCAGTCCTTTGTCTCTGCTAACAGCAGACCTCTAGGTCCTAGTCCTTTGTCTCTGCTAACAGCAGACCTCTATCAGACCTCTAGGTTCCAGTCCTTTGTCTCTGCTAACAGCAGACCTCTAGGTCCCAGTCCTTTGTCTCTGCTAACAGCAGACCTCTATCAGACCTCTAGGTCCCAGTCCTTTGTCTCTGCTAACAGCAGACCTCTATCAGACCTCTAGGTCCCAGTCCTTTGTCTCTGCTAACAGCAGACCTCTATCAGACCTCTAGGTCCCAGTCCTTTGCCTCTGCTAACAGCAGACCTCTATGTCCCAGTCCTTTGTCTCTGCTAACAGCATACCTCTATCAGACCTCTATGTTCCAGTCCTTTGTCTCTGCTAACAGCAGACCTCTAGGTCCTAGTCCTTTGTCTCTGCTAACAGCAGACCTCTATCAGACCTCTAGGTTCCAGTCCTTTGTCTCTGCTAACAGCAGACCTCTAGGTCCCAGTCCTTTGTCTCTGCTAACAGCAGAACTCTATGTCCCAGTCCTTTGTCTCTGCTAACAGCAGACCTCTATCAGACCTCTAGGTTCCAGTCCTTTGTCTCTGCTAACAGCAGACCTCTAGGTCCCAGTCCTTTGTCTCTGCTAACAGCAGACCTCTATGTTCCAGTCCTTTGTCTCTGCTAACAGCATACCTCTATCAGACCTCTATGTTCCAGTCCTTTGTCTCTGCTAACAGCAGACCTCTAGGTCCCAGTCCTTTGTCTCTGCTAACAGCAGACCTCTATCAGACCTCTACGTCCCAGTCCTTTGTCTCTGCTAACAGCAGACCTCTATCAGACCTCTAGGTCCCAGTCCTTTGTCTCTGCTAACAGCAGACCTCTATCAGACCTCTAGGTTCCAGTCCTTTGTCTCTGCTAACAGCAGACCTCTAGGTCCCAGTCCTTTGTCTCTGCTAACAGCAGACCTCTATCAGACCTCTAGGTCCCAGTCCTTTGTCTCTGCTAACAGCAGACCTCTAGGTTCCCGTCCTTTGTCTCTGCTAACAGCAGACCTCTAGGTCCCAGTCCTTTGTCTCTGCTAACAGCAGACCTCTAGGTCCCAGTCCTTTTGTGAAGTGGGGTCCACGTCCCCCGCCGGAGTCGCCACCATGGACAGACGCCCACCTGGACCCTCCCTATTGATTTGAGGTGCGTTCGGGAGTCCGCACCTTAGGGGGGAGGTTCTGTCACGCCCTGGTCGTAGTATTTTGTGTTTTTCTTCATGTATTCGGTCAGGCCAGGGTGTGACATGGTTTTTGTATGTGGTGTGTAGATAGTGGGATTGTAGCTTAGTGGGGTGTTCTAGGTTAGTCTATGGCTGTCTGAAGTGGTTTTCAATCAGAGGCAGGTGTTTATCGTTGTCTCTGATTTGGAACCATATTTAGGCAACCATATTCTTTGGTTGTATTGTGGGGGATTGTCCTGGGTGTCTTGATGTCCTTGTGCTGTGTTAGTTGACACAAGTATAGGCTGTTTTCGGGTTTTCGTTTAGTTTATTGTTTTGTTGTGTTTATTCGTGTTTACGTTGTGTGATTAAACATGGATCGCAATATACACGCTGCAGTTTGGTCCGACTCTCCTTCACCACATGAAAACCGTGACAGACCTCTATGTCCCAGTCCTTTGTCTCTGCTAACAGCAGACCTCTAGGTCCCAGTCCTTTGTCTCTGCTAACAGCATACCTCTCGGTCTCAGCCCTTCATTTCACTATTTTGGCTATTGTATGATGTAGAGAGGTGGGGGTGTATGGGGAGGAGAGGTGGAGATGTACAGAGGTGGAGGTGATTGGGGAGGAGAGGTGGAGGTGTATGGGGAGGTGGGGGTGTATGGGGAGGAGAGGTGGAGAGGTGGAGGTGTATGGGGAGGAGAGGTGGAGAGGTGGAGGTGTATGGGGAGGAGAGGTGGAGAGGTGGAGGTGTATGGGGAGGAGAGGTGGGGAGGTGGGGGTGTATTGGGAGGAGAGGTGGAGAGGTGGAGGTGTATGGGGAGGAGGGGTGGGGAGGTGGGGGTGTATGGGGAGGTGGGGGTGTATGGGGAGGAGAGGTGGAGAGGTGGAGGTGTATGGGGAGGAGAGGTGGAGAGGTGCAGGTGTATGGGGAGGAGAGGTGGAGAGGTGGAGGTGTATGGGGAGGAGAGGTGGAGAGGTGGAGGTGTATGGGGAGGAGAGGTGGAGAGGTGGAGGTGTATGGGGAGGAGAGGTGGAGAGGTGGAGGTGTATGGGGAGGAGAGGTGGAGAGGTGGAGGTGTATGGGGAGGAGAGGTGGAGAGGTGGAGGTGTATGGGGAGGAGAGGTGGAGAGGTGGAGGTGTATGGGGAGGAGAGGTGGAGAGGTGGAGGTGTATGGGGAGGAGAGGTGGAGAGGTGGAGGTGTATGGGGAGGAGAGGTGGAGAGGTGGAGGTGTATGGGGAGGAGAGGTGGGGAGGTGGAGGTGTATGGGGAGGAGAGGTGGAGAGGTGGAGGTGTATGGGGAGGAGAGGTGGGGAGGTGGGGGTGTATGGGGAGGAGGGGTGGAGAGGTGGAGGTGTATGGGGAGGAGAGGTGGAGAGGTGGAGGTGTATGGGGAGGAGAGGTGGAGAGATGGAGGTGTATGGGGAGGAGAGGTGGAGAGATGGAGGTGTATGGGGAGGAGAGGTGGAGAGGTGGAGGTGTATGGGGAGGAGAGGTGGAGGTGTATGGGGAGGAGGGGTGGGTAGGTGGGGGGTGTATGGGGAGGAGAGGTGGAGAGGTGGAGGTGTATGGGGTGGAGAGGTGGAGAGGTGGAGGTGTATGGGGAGGAGGGGTGGGGAGGTGGGGGTGTATGGGGAGGAGAGGTGGAGGTGTATGGGGAGGAGAGGTGGAGAGGTGGAGGTGTATGGGGAGGAGGGGTGGGGGGGTGGGGGTGTATGGGGAGGAGAGGTGGAGGTGTATGGGGAGGAGAGGTGGAGAGGTGGAGGTGTATGGGGAGGAGAGGAGGAGGGTGGAGGTGTATGGGGAGGAGAGGTGGAGGTGTATGGGGAGGAGAGGTGGAGGTGTATGGGGAGGAGAGGTGGAGAGGTGGAGGTGTATGGGGAGGAGAGGTGGAGAGGTGGAGGTGTATGGGGAGGAGAGGTGGAGAGGTGGAGGTGTATGGGGAGGAGAGGTGGAGGTGTATGGGGAGGAGAGGTGGAGAGGTGGAGGTGTATGGGGAGGAGAGGTGGAGAGGTGGAGGTGTATGGGGAGGAGAGGTGGAGAGGTGGAGGTGTATGGGGAGGAGAGGTGGAGGTGTATGGGGAGGAGGGGTGGAGAGGTGGAGGTGTATGGGGAGGAGAGGTGGAGAGGTGGAGGTGTATGGGGAGGAGAGGTGGAGAGGTGGAGGTGTATGGGGAGGAGAGGTGGAGAGGTGGAGGTGTATGGGGAGGAGAGGTGGAGAGGTGGAGGTGTATGGGGTGGAGAGGTGGAGGTGTATGGGGAGGAGGGGTGGGGAGGTGGGGGTGTATGGGGAGGAGAGGTGGAGAGGTGGAGGTGTATGGGGAGGAGAGGTGGAGAGGTGCAGGTGTATGGGGAGGAGAGGTGGAGAGGTGGAGGTGTATGGGGAGGAGAGGTGGAGAGGTGGAGGTGTATGGGGAGGAGGAGGGTGGAGAGGTGGAGGTGTATGGGGAGGAGAGGTGGAGAGGTGGAGGTGTATGGGGAGGAGAGGTGGAGAGGTGGAGGTGTATGGGGAGGAGAGGTGGAGAGGTGGAGGTGTATGGGGAGGAGAGGTGGAGAGGTGGAGGTGTATGGGGAGGAGAGGTGGGGAGGTGGAGGTGTATGGGGTGGAGAGGTGGAGGTGTATGGGGAGGAGAGGTGGAGAGGTGGGGGTGACATCGGGTGCTGTAGGTGTCCTGGAGGACAGGTAGTTGGCCCCCTGGTGTGGTGTTCTGCAGAAAACACCCGGATCTCACAGGAAGGCCAAACAACAACCACCTGAGCCACTGCATGTTCACCCCGCTATCATTCAGAAGGTCACTGTGGGTGTCGCAGTTGCCGTACCAGGCGGTGATGCAGCCCGACAGGATGCTCTCGATTATCCTTCTGGAAAAGTTTGTGAGTATATTCGGGGACAAACCCAAGTTATTTTGACTCATGTTGTGCCTTCTTCACAGCGCTGTCTGTGTGGGTGGACCATTTCAGTTGGTCAGTGATGTGTACGCTGAGGAACTTAAAACGTTCCACCTTCTTCACTACTGTCCTGTCGATGTGGATAGGGGGGTGCTCCCTCTGTTGTTTCCTGAAGTCCATGATCATCTCCATGGTTTTGTTGACTTTGAGTGAGAGGTTGTTTTCCTGACACCACACTCCAAGGGCCCTAACCTCCTCCATGTAGACTGCCTTGTCGTTGTTGGTAATCAAGCCTACCACTGTAGTGTGACTGAGTTGGAGACGTGCATGGCCACTCAGTCATGGGTGAACAGGGAGTACAGGAGAGGGCTGAGAACGCACCCTTGTGGGGCCCTAGTGTTGAGGATCAGCGGGGTGGAGATGTTGTTACCTACCCTCACCACCTGGGGCGGCCTGTCAAAAAGCCAGGACCCAGTTGCACAGGGCAGGGTCGAGACCCAAGATCTCGAGCTCAATGATGAGTTTGGAGGGTTCTATGGTGTTAAATGCTGAGCTGTAATCGATGAACAGCATTCTTACATAGGTATTCCTCTTGTCCAGATGGGTTAGGGCAGTGTGCAGTGTGATTGTGATTGTGTCGTCTGTGGACCTATTGAGGCGGTAAGCAAATTGGAGTGGGTCTAGAGTGTCAGGTAGGGTGGAGGTGATATGGTCCTTGACTAGTCTCTCAAAGTTCTTCATGATGACGGAAGTTATTGCTACAGGGCGGTAGTCGTTTAGCTCAGTTACCTTAGCTTTCTTGGGAACAGGAACAGTGGTGGCCCTCTTGAAGCAAGTGGGAACATCAGACTGGGATAAGGATTGATTGAATATGTCCGTAAACACACCGGCCAGCTGGTCTGCGCATGCTCTGTGGGTGCGGCTGGGGATGCTGTCTGGGCCTGCAGCCTTGCGAGGGTTAACACGTTTAAATGTTTTCCTCACGTCGGCTGCAGTGAAGGAGAGTCCACAGGCTTTGGTTGCGGGCCGTGTCAGTGGCACTGTATTGTCCTCAAAGCGAGCAAAAAGAGTTGTTTAGTTTGTCTGGGAGCAAGACGTTGTTGTCCACGACGAGGCCAGTTTTCTTTTTTTGTCATCTGTGATTGACTGTAAACCACATACGTCTCGTGTCTGGGCTGTTGAATTGTGGAGATGTACTACTGGAGATGTATGAAGGAAGTAGAGTGGCTTCATTGCTGGTCATGGGTCCACCTTCAACATATGCTGTCTTGAAAAGTTTAACTTCATTAAGAGATTACATGTCATGGTGTATATCAGAGAGTCATCTGCCATCTGTAGGTAGCCATGGCTGCGGGAAGATGGTTTGATTTGACATCTGCAGTGCAAAAAGTAAAGTATACCTTGACTTTGTCCACATTTGGTACGTTACTCTAAAATGGATTGAATAGTTTTTTTTCCCTCATCAATTTACACACAATACCCCATAATGACAAAGCAAAAATAGGGTTTTTAGAATTTTTTCAGAAACAGGACTATGACATTTCCATAAGTATTCAGACCCTTTACTCAGTACTTTGCTGAAGCATTTCTGGCAGCGATTACAGGTTCAAGTCCTCCTGGGTATGATGCTACAAGCTACAGGTACACCTGTATTTGGGGAGTGTCTCCCATTCTTCTCTGCAGATCCTCTCAAACTCTGTCAGGTTGGATGGGGAACGTCGCTGCACAGCTTTTTTCAGATATCTCCAGAGATGTTCGATCAGGTTTAAATCCGGGCTCTGGCCGGGCCACTCAAGGACATTCAGAGACTTGTCCAGAAGCCACTCCTGCGTTGTCTTGGCTGTGTGTCATTGTCCTGTTGGAAGGTTCTCATCAAGGATCTCTCTGTACTTTGCTCCATTCAAACTTCTTCATTTAAGAATGATGGAGGCCACTGTTTTTTTGGGGACCTTTGATGCTGCAGACATTTTTTGTACCCTTCCCCAGATCTTTGTCTGTCTCGACACAATCCTGTCTCGACACAATTCCTTCGACCTCATGGCTTTGCTTTTTGCTCTGAAAAGCATGGTCAACTGTGGGACCTGTGGGACAGGTGTGTTCCTTTCCAAATCATGTCCAATCAATTTAATTTACCACAGGTGGACTCCAATCAAGTTGTAGAAACATCTGAAGGATGATCAATGGAAACAGGATGCACCTGAGCTCAATTTCAAGTCTCATAGCAAAGGTTCTGAAAACGTATCTAAATATGGTATTTCTGTGTTAAATTTTATATGCATTTTCAAACATTTCTAAATACCTGTTTTTGCTTTGCCATTATATGGTATTGTGATGTCATTATGTGGTATTGTGATGTCATTATGGGGTATTGTGATGTCATTATGTGGTATTGTGTGTAGATTGAAGAGGATTATTATTTTTTAAATCCATTTTAGAATAAGCCTGTAACGTAACAAAATGAGGAAAACATCAATGTGTCTGTATCATGATGTATGTTTTATCAGTGTTACATGTCATTAGTACATCATGATGTATGTTTTATCAGTGTTACATGTCATTAGTACATCATGATGTATGTTTTATCAGTGTTACATGTCATTAGTACATCATGATGTATGTTTTATCAGTGTTACATGTCATTAGTACATCATGATGTATGTTTTATCAGTGTTACATGTCATTAGTACATCAATGATGTAAGCCTTCTTGTTTAGTTTGTCTGTCTACTGCAGTTTCACCATCTTTACCACCCCAGCTGAGGCACTCCTACGTCCCGCAACGATGTACTGCAGTTTCACCATCTTTACCACCCCAGCTGAGGCACTCCTACGTCCCGCAACGATGTACTGCAGTTTCACCATCTTTACCACCCCAGCTGAGGCACTCCTACGTCCCGCAACGATGTACTGCAGTTTCACCATCTTTACCACCCCAGCTGAGGCACTCCTACGTCCCGCAACGATGTACTGCAGTTTCACCATCTTTACCACCCCAGCTGAGGCACTCCTACGTCCCGCAACGATGTACTGCAGTTTCACCATCTTTACCACCCCAGCTGAGGCACTCCTACGTCCCACAGCGATGTACTGCAGTTTCACCATCTTTACCACCCCAGCTGAGGCACTCCTACGTCCCGCAACGATGTACTGCAGTTTCACCATCTTTACCACCCCAGCTGAGGCACTCCTACGTCCCGCAACGATGTACTGCAGTTTCACCATCTTTACCACCCCAGCTGAGGCACTCCTACGTCCCGCAACGATGTACTGCAGTTTCACCATCTTTACCACCCCAGCTGAGGCACTCCTACGTCCCGCAACGATGTACTGCAGTTTCACCATCTTTACCACCCCAGCTGAGGCACTCCTACGTCCCACAGCGATGTACTGCAGTTTCACCATCTTTACCACCCCAGCTGCAGCACTCCTACGTCCCGCAGCGATGTTCAAAATGGATCTTTAAATAATGATGATCATCCATCTACACACAATGCCCCATAATGACATCACAATGACCCATCATGACATCACAATACCCCATAATGACATCACAATACCACATAATGACATCACAATACCACATAATGACATCACAATACCCCATAATGACATCACAATACCACATAATGACAATCACAATACCACATAATGATATCACAATACCACACAATGCCCCATAATGAATCAAGTAAAAACATGTTTTTAGATTTTTTAATTTTTATTTATTGAAGTATTATTTTTAAAGTTTATTTCAATTTCCGTTATACCCATGACAAATTTGCTTATAAATGTCAGCATGTCGACGAAACATAAGGTCAAAAACACAACTTTGAGAAAACCCGGCCTACAAGACCATAGTCATGCCCTCTCCTGAGTCCGAGCGCCCGGAGACATACACTTTACCTGGGGTGCGGCTTGGCCTGGCGGCGCTGAAATGAATATACGCCAGGCCATAAAGACACTAAGCTCAGAGTTGAAATGAACCAGGCCATAAAGACACTAAGCTCGGAGTTGAAATGAACATTCTCCAGGACATAAAGACACTAAGCTCGGAGTTTAAATGAATATTCTCCAGGACAAAAAGATACTAAGCTCGGAGTTGAAATGAACCAGGCTCTAAAGACACTAAGCTCGGAGTTGAAATGAACATTCTCCAGGCCATAAAGACACAAAGCTCGGAGTTGAAATGAACATTCTCCAGGCCATAAAGACACAAAGCTCGGAGTTGAAATGAACATTCTCCAGGACATAAAGACACTAAGCTCGGAGTTGAAATTAAATCTGAGATAGTTGCTACAATTGAGGCCCTAATAAAGGAGGTTTCTGATACTTTAAATGCAAATTTAATTATCCTGTGAAACGAGACAGTGCCAGCTATCACAGCACTCAAAACACAACATCAAGATTGATGCACTAGAGACCTCCGCTAACAGTGTCTCTTACTACTTCCCTGGATGTGAAACACCTAGTTGTGGATCTAAACAAGGTAAAAGAAGAGCTGTGTGAGCTTAGAAGGATTTTCTCACCGCAATAACCTGAGACTGGTATCGGTCCCAGAGTCAGAGGAAATGCCTCAAGCCATGGATTTCGCCTCCATTCCTGGGCTGTTGAAGGATGTTCTCGCTATGGATGAGAAGCCCCTGATTGGATGAGAAGTCCTTGATTGGATGAGAAGCCCATGATTGGATGAGAATCCCCTGATTGGATGAGAAGCCCCTGATTGGATGAGAAGCCCCTGATTGGATGAGAAGCCCATGATTGGATGAGAATCCCCTGATTGGATGAGAAGCCCCTGTTTGGATGGGAAGCCCCTGATTGGATGAGAAGCCCCTGATTGGATGAGAAGCCCATGATTGGATGAGAAGCCCCTGATTGGATGAGAAGCCCATGATTGGATGAGAAGCCCCTGATTGGATGAGAAGCCCCTGATTGGATGAGAAGCCCCTGATTGGATGAGAAGCCCCTGATTGGATGAGAAGCCCCTGATTGGATGAGAAGCCCCTGATTGGATGAGAAGCCCCTGTTTGGATGGGAAGCCCCTGATTGGATGAGAAGCCCCTGATTGGATGAGAAGCCCCTGATTGGATGAGAAGCCCCTGATTGGATGAGAAGCCCCTGATTGGATGAGAAGCCCCTGATTGGATGAGAAGCCCCTGATTGGATGAGAAGCCCCTGATTGGATGAGAAGCCCCTGATTGGATGAGAAGCCCCTGATTGGATGAGAAGCCCCTGATTGGATGAGAAGCCCCTGATTGGATGAGAAGCCCCTGATTGGATGAGAAGCCCATGATTGGATGAGAATCCCTGATTGGATGAGAAGCCCCTGTTTGGATGGGAAGCCCCTGATTGGATGAGAAGCCCCTGATTGGATGAGAAGCCCCTGATTGGATGAGAAGCCCCTGATTGGATGAGAAGCCCCTGTTTGGATGAGAAGCCCCTGATTGGATGAGAAGCCCCTGATTGGATGAGAAGCCCCTGATTGGATGAGAAGCCCATGATTGGATGAGAAGCCCCTGATTGGATGAGAAGCCCCTGATTGGATGAGAAGCCCCTGATTGGATGAGAAGCCCCTGTTTGGATGGGAAGCCCCTGATTGGATGAGAAGCCCCTGATTGGATGAGAAGCCCCTGATTGGATGAGAAGCCCCTGATTGGATGAGAAGCCCCTGATTGGATGAGAAGCCCCTGATTGGATGAGAAGCCCCTGATTGGATGAGAAGCCCCTGATTGGATGAGAATCCCCTGATTGGATGAGAAGCCCCTGATTGATCGTGTCCGCCGGTCACTGTGCCCAAAGCCCCGGGACGGCGAGAGACCCCGTGACATCATTCTTTGAGTGCACGTTTTCCCATGAGAAGACAGAGACGACGAGCCCGCAATACCACTCTGAGCTCTCAAGGACGGAGCTTCTCCATCCATCAAGGCGACACCCCGACTGCGTCCAGGCAGCTCGCAGCTTTCCAAACGAGACGAGACCACCCCGGTATGTAGTACAAACTGTGATTCACAGTCCGCCTTTAGCTGGGACACCTTTGACTCTATGGCTCACACTCAACACCACATCAAGAAGTCTTCAACTTGATCATAGATCAACAACGGTAGCTTGATACCTGTGGACGGTAAGTAGCCCACCGGTTGTATAACTGTGTTGAGTTAGAACTATCCTGTATAACTGTGTTGAGTTAGAACTATCCTGTATAACTGTGTTTAGTTATAACTATCCTGTATAACTGTGTTTAGTTAGAACTATCCTGTATAACTGTGTTTAGTTAGAACTATCCTGTATAACTGTGTTTAGTTATAACTATCCTGTATAACTGTGTTTAGTTAGAACTATCCTGTATAACTGTGTTTAGTTATAACTATCCTGTATAACTGTGTTTAGTTAGAACTATCCTGTATAACTGTGTTTAGTTATAACTATCCTGTATAACTGTGTTTAGTTAGAACTATCCTGTATAACTGTGTTTAGTTATAACTATCCTGTATAACTGTGTTTAGTTATAACTATCCTGTATAACTGTGTTTAGTTATAACTATCCTGTATAACTGTGTTTAGTTAGAACTATCCTGTATAACTGTGTTTAGTTAGAACTATCCTGTATAACTGTGTTTAGTTAGAACTATCCTGTATAACTGTGTTTAGTTATAACTATCCTGTATAACTGTGTTTAGTTATAACTATCCTGTATAACTGTGTTTAGTTATAACTATCCAGTATAACTGTGTTTAGTTAGAACTATCCAGTATAACTGTGTTTAGTTAGAACTATCCTGTATAACTGTGTTTAGTTAGAACTATCCTGTATAACTGTGTTTAGTTAGAACTATCCTGTATAACTGTGTTTAGTTAGAACTATCCTGTATAACTGTGTTTAGTTAGAACTATCCTGGGGGGTGGAAGGAGGTTGAATTGTTCCAATGTTGTCATTTTGTCATCTTTTTAGTGTCTTTTCCAAGTATCTCACACCGTACATTATTACTCTGAGACAAGTTATCCTGGGGGTTTTATGCATTCATTGCATTTCCACACTATGCTCTAATGACAGGGTTGTTCAACGGGAGGAGCTCAGGGTGGCCGAAATAATACCATCTAGTACCTTCCGTGGAACATCAAAGGGGCTAACAACCCTGTGAAACGTAAGACACATTTAAAGGGGTTTGAACGGGGTTGGTCAACTGTTCCACTCTATCGTTCATAGTAAATTAAGGAAAGTGCTGCCACTTTAGTTGATAAATCTATTCCCTTTGTAGCATCTGAGGTTATTGCTGATCCTGAGGGATGATACCTCATAGTAACTGGTGAACTGTTTTCTACCCTTCTTGCTTTGGCTAGTGTTTATGCTCCCGATTGGGATGACACAAGTTTAATTTATACATTTTTATCTGAAAAGAAGGAGATAGATGAGAGAGAGAGAGAGAGAGAGAGAGAGAGAGAGAGAGAGAGAGAGAGAGAGAGAGAGAGAGAGAGAGAGAGAGAGAGAGAGAGAGAGAGAGAGAGAGAGAGAGAGAGAGAGAGAGAGAGAGAGAGAGAGAGAGACTGAGAGAGACTGAGAGAGACTGAGAGAGAGAGAGAGAGAGAGAGAGAGAGAGAGAGGAGAGAGAGAGAGAGAGAGAGAGAGAGAGAGAGAGAGAGAGAGAGAGAGAGAGAGAGAGAGAGAGAGAGAGACTGAGAGAGACTGAGAGAGACAGAGAGACAGAGAGAGAGAGAGAGAGAGAGAGAGAGAGAGAGAGAGAGAGAGAGAGAGAGAGAGAGAGAGAGAGAGAGAGAGAGAGAGACTGAGAGAGACAGAGAGAGACAGAGAGAGAGAGAGAGAGAGAGAGAGAGAGAGAGAGAGAGAGAGAGAGAGAGAGAGAGAGAGAGAGAGAGAGAGAGAGAGAGAGAGAGAGAGAGAGAGACTGAGAGAGACTGAGAGAGAGTGAGCGAGACAGAGAGAAAGAGAGAGAGAGAGAGAGAGAGAGAGAGAGAGAGAGACTGAGAGAGAGAGAGAGAGAGAGAGAGAGAGAGAGAGAGAGAGAGAGAGAGAGAGAGAGAGAGAGAGAGAGAGAGAGAGAGAGAGAGACTGAGAGAGACTGAGAGAGACAGAGAGAGAGAGAGAGAGAGAGAGAGAGAGAGGGAGAGAGAGAGAGAGAGAGAGAGAGAGAGAGAGAGAGAGAGAGAGAGAGAGAGAGAGAGAGAGAGACTGAGAGAGACTGAGAGAGACAGAGAGAGACAGAGAGAGAGAGAGAGAGAGAGACAGAGAGAGAGAGAGAGAGAGAGACATTCGTGGCAGTAGTGTTACAGATGTAGGATCTTCATTGGATCGTTGGATCACAACTTTCCTGCAGTCCTAGATTCCCATTCGTTGATTTTAGGGGGGGATTTCAAATGTACAATATACAGAGTTCATGTAGAACTATTCCATTTTTTCCCATGTTCATCAAACAAACTCACTTCTTATTTTTGGACAAAAAAAGGTGTAATTATTATGAGAGTATTGTTATTTCTGACCAATCACCACTAGAGATATCCCAGCAACCTCCTGTTATCAATGTCGTTTATACTCCATTTTACTCTCAGATAAAGCATTTGTAAATTTCATTTCTTCTGAAGTCACCTTATTCATTGAAATGAATTTAACCCCAGGTATGTCCTGCTCTTCCACATGGGAGTCCCTCAAAAACATACCTACGTGGCCAAATTATTTCTTATGCAACCAACAAAAACCAAAGCTCGCTCTCGGAGACTTCGAAACCTGAGCGAAGCAACATTAGCTACATTAGATGAGAAGTATGCTACAGATCCTTCCTCTGATCTAGATGAAGATCGCCAGCTACTCCAATCTGAATTTGACGAGCAGAAAAATAACTCTTACGAACTCAATACAGAGTGTATAAGTAAGGTCAAAGGAACAGTAAACTTCTTGCACATCAGAAAATCTGAGGCCTCACGTTTAATCCCACAAATAAGGACCCTGTCCGGTGCAGGCAGTTAACCCACTGTTCCTAGACCAGTTAACTCACTGTTCCTAGACCAGTTAACTCACTGTTCCTAGACCAGTTAACCCACTGTTCCTAGACCAGTTAACTCACTGTTCCTAGACCAGTTAACCCACTGTTCCTAGACCAGTTAACTCACTGTTCCTAGACCAGTTAACCCACTGTTCCTAGACCAGTTAACCCACTGTTCCTAGACCAGTTAACCCACTGTTCCTAGACCAGTTAACCCACTGTTCCTAGACCAGTTAACCCACTGTTCCTAGACCAGTTAACCCACCGTTCCTCGACCAGTTAACCCACCGTTCCTAGACCAGTTAACCCACTGTTCCTAGACCAGTTAACCCACTGTTCCTAGACCAGTTAACCTACTGTTTCTAGACCAGTTAACCCACTGTTTCTAGACCAGTTAACCCACTGTTCCTAGACCAGTTAACCCACTGTTCCTAGACCAGTTAACCCACTGTTCCTAGACCAGTTAACCCACTGTTCCTAGACCAGTTAACCCACTGTTCCTAGACCAGTTAACCCACCGTTCCTAGACCAGTTAACCCACTGTTCCTAGACCAGTTAACCCACTGTTCCTAGACCAGTTAACCCACTGTTCCTAGACCAGTTAACCCACTGTTCCTAGACCAGTTAACCCACCGTTCCTAGACCAGTTAACCCACCGTTCCTAGACCAGTTAACCCACTGTTCCTAGACCAGTTAACCCACTGTTCCTAGACCAGTTAACCCACTGTTCCTAGACCAGTTAACCCACTGTTCCTAGACCAGTTAACCCACTAGTAATAGTAATATATGCCATTTAGCTGACGCTTTTATCCAAAGCGACTTACAGTCATGTGTGCATACATTCTACGTATGGGTGGTCCCGGGAATCGAACCCACTACCCTGGCGTTACAAGCGCCATGCTCTACCAACTGAGCTACAGAAGGACCACTGTTCCTAGACCAGTTAACCCACTGTTCCTAGACCAGTTAACCCACTGTTCCTAGACCAGTTAACCCACTGTTCACTGTTCCTAGGCCCACTGTTCCTAACCCACTGTTCCTAGACCAGTTAACCCACTGTTCCTAGACCAGTTAACCCACTGTTCCTAACCAGTTAACCCACTGTTCCTAGACCAGTTAACCCACTGTTCCTAGACCAGTTAACCCACTGTTCCTAGACCAGTTAACCCACTGTTCCTAGACCAGTTAACCCACTGTTCCTAGACCAGTTAACCCACTGTTCCTAGACCAGTTAACCCACTGTTCCTAGACCAGTTAACCCACTGTTCCTAGACCAGTTAACCCACTGTTCCTAGACCAGTTAACCCACTGTTCCTAGACCAGTTAACCCACTGTTCCTAGACCAGTTAACCCACTGTTCCTAGACCAGTTAACCCACTGTTCCTAGACCAGTTAACCCACTGTTCCTAGACCAGTTAACCCACTGTTCCTAGACCAGTTAACCCACTGTTCCTAGACCAGTTAACCCACTGTTCCTAGACCAGTTAACCCACTGTTCCTAGACCAGTTAACCCACTGTTCCTAGACCAGTTAACCCACTGTTCCTAGACCAGTTAACCCACTGTTCCTAGACCAGTTAACCCACTGTTCCTAGGCCGTCATTGAAAATAAGAATTTGTTCTTAACTGACTTGCCTAGTTAAATAAAGGTAAAAAAAAATAAATAATAATAATACAGGAGTCAACGTGTAGAGGTTAGTCAAGGTAACTAACAGTTATTAACCTGTAAGTCTATGTAGGGGTAGAGGTTAGTCAAGGTGATTGAGGTCATATGTACATGTAGGTAGGGGTAAAGCGACTATGCACAGATAATTAACAGAGAGTAGCAGCAGTGTGTGTGAAGAGTGTGAAGCAAGGTAACCTGCCTAAATTACTATTGACCCGTAGCACTCGCGTCTGTAGCCATCAAGTGCTTTGAAAGGCTGGTCATGGCTCACATCAACATCATTATCCCAGAAACCTTGTGTGTGCGTGTTGGAGTGTCAGTGTAGTATTTTATCTTAATCACGTTGTGGGAGAAGTTGTCCTGGCACCACCAGGTCTCTGACCTCCTCCCTGTAGACCGTCTCATCGTTGAGGGAGAAGTTGTCCTGGCACCACCAGGTCTCTGACCTCCTCCCTGTAGACCGTCTCATCGTTGAGGGAGAAGATGTCCTGGCACCACCAGGTCTCTGACCTCCTCCCTGTAGGCCGTCTCATCGTTGAGGGAGAAGATGTCCTGGCACCACCAGGTCCTCCTCCCTGTAGGCCGTCTCCTCGTTGAGGGAGAAGATGTCCTGGCACCACCAGGTCTATGACCTCCTCCCTGTAGGCCGTCTCATCGTTGAGGGAGAAGATGTCCTGGCACCACCAGGTCTCTGACCTCCTCCCTAGGCCGTCTCATCGTTGAGGGAGAAGATGTCCTGGCACCACCAGGTCTCTGCCCTCCTCCCTATAGGCGTCATCGTTGAGGGAGAAGATGTCCTGGCACCACCAGGTCTCTGCCCTCCTCCCTGTAGACCGTCTCCTCGTTGAGGGAGAAGATGTCCTGGCACCACCAGGTCTATGACCTCCTCCCTGTAGGCCGTCTCATCGTTGAGGGAGAAGATGTCCTGGCACCACCAGGTCTATGACCTCCTCCCTGTAGGCCGTCTCCTCGGCATCGGTGATCAGGCCTATCGTTGGAAAACTTAAATGATAGTGTTGGAGTCGTGAGTGGCCACGCAGTAGTGGGTGAACAGGGAGGGGACAAACAATGCACTCCTGGGGGGCTCCAGTGTCGAAGATCGATTATAATATACCACTATATTCAACAGGCTTCCTTATAATATACCACTATATTCAACATGAAGCTTCCTTGTAATATACCACTATATTCAACAGGAAGCTTCCTTGTAATATACCACTATATTCAACAGGCTTCCTTATAATATACCACTATATTCAACAGGCTTCCTTATAATATACCACTGTATTCAACAGGAGGCTTCCTTGTAATATACCACTATATTCAACAGGAGCTTCCTTGTAAAATACCACTATATTCAACAGAAGCTTCCTTGTAATATACCACTATATTCAACAGGCTTCCTTATAATATACCACTATATTCAACAGGCTTCCTTATAATATACCACTATATTTAACATGCTTCCTT
This sequence comes from Oncorhynchus keta, assembly GCF_023373465.1. Taxonomy (NCBI): domain Eukaryota; kingdom Metazoa; phylum Chordata; class Actinopteri; order Salmoniformes; family Salmonidae; genus Oncorhynchus; species Oncorhynchus keta. Next base: position 3,440,398 of record NC_068450.1, on the reverse strand, counting down.
GTAAAATACCACTATATTCAACAGGAGCTTCCTTATAATATACCACTATATTTAACAGGCTTCCTTGTAATATACCACTATATTTAACAGGAGCTTCCTTATAATATACCACTGTATTCAACAGGAGGCTTTTTTGTAATATACCACTATATTCAACAGGAGCTTCCTTGTAAAATACCACTATATTCAACAGAAGCTTCCTTGTAATATACCACTATATTCAACAGGCTTCCTTATAATATACCACTATATTCAACAGGCTTCCTTATAATATACCACTATATTTAACAGGCTTCCTTGTAAAATACCACTATATTCAACAGGAGCTTCCTTATAATATACCACTATATTTAACAGGCTTCCTTGTAAAATACCACTATATTCAACAGGAGGCTTCCTTGTAATATACCACTATATTCAACAGGAGCTTCCTTGTAAAATACCACTATATTCAACAGGAGCTTCCTTGTAATATACCACTATATTCAACAGGAAGCTTCCTTGTAATATACCACTATATTCAACAGGCTTCCTTGTCATGTAATATCATACCCAGCCATGTGAGCGCTAATATCATATTAAGCATTTAGCATTTTCCAACCATAGCAAGCCATGTGAGCACTAATATCATAGTTAGCATTTAGAATGCGCCATCCATCCCCAGCCACGTGTGCCCTAATATCAGCACATTTAGCATACTCCATCTGTACCCAGCCGTTTGTGCGCTAATGTCATAGTTAGCATTTAGCATTTTCCAACCATAGCAAGCCATGTGTGCCCTAATATCAGCACATTTAGCATACCCATCTGTACCCAGCCGTTTGTGCGCTAATGTCATAGTTAGCATTTAGCATTTTCCAACCATAGCAAGCCATGTGTGCCCTAATATCAGCACATTTAGCATACTCCATCTGTACCCAGCCGTTTGTGCGCTAATGTCATAGTTAGCATTTAGCATTTTCCAACCATAGCAAGCCATGTGTGCCCTAATATCAGCACATTTAGCATACTCCATCTGTACCCAGCCGTTTGTGCGCTAATGTCATAGTTAGCTTGCAACAAATCTATATTCCACATTAGGAATCCCAGCGCTGACATATTGGCTTCCTGTCGGTATTATTAAGTGACGGCAGACTGCTGCTCTGTGTGATTAACCACTAAACTGTCTGTGGACATTATGTTCAACCACATTACAGTTTTAATCAGGCCACAGGAGGCCAAACAAGGACTTCTGATCAACTGATTGCTGGATCTTCATGTTGTGGCTGACCTATTCATCACCAGGCTGACCTATTCACCACAGGGTTGGTTGTGTTTAAAATGGCTGACCTAAAATTCATCACCAGGGTTGTGTCAAATTGGCTGACCGATTCCCAGGGCTGACATAGTGTTGAGTTAAAATGGCTGTATTCCACCAGGGTAAGATGGGACTAGATCACCAGGGTGCCGTTTTGGACACCTAGATCATATTGTCGATGCTGTGGTTGACCTATTTAAGACAGAGATTTCAGGTTGTGTGGTTTGGGACCACTAGAGATACTGTAGCATCAAGGGACATGTTGTTACACTTTACTTTAAGTTTATATCACACAGTGAGACAGTCTTCACCTTGACTACAGATAATACCTAGAGAGTTATTGTCTTTTATTTCCTGGGTGAGTCGAGGCCCTGAATGCTGATTGGCTGACAGCTGCGTTATATCAGACTGTATACCACGGCTATGACAAAACATTAATTTTTTTACAGCCTTATTAATTACATTGGTAACCAGTTTGTAATCGCAATAACACACTACAGGGTATTTTTGTGGTAAATATTTTAACCTTTATTTAACTAGTCAAGTCAGTTAAATAAGAACAAATTATTTTTTTTCAATGAGGGCCTAGGAACAGTGGATTAAGTGCCTGTTCAGGGGCAGAACGACAGATTTGTACCTTGTCAGCTCTGGGATTTTTAATCTTGCAACCTTTCGGTTACTAGTCCAACGCTCTAACCACTAGGCTACCTGTCTCCCCTATATATGGCCAATATACCACGGCTAAGGGCTGTGTCTAGGCACTTGGTGATGCGTCGTGCATAAGAACAACCCTAACCCTTATTGCTTAAGGGTCTTATTGTGTGTGGGGTTGCTAGGTGGACTATAAGCATGGAGTTACTGTCAGGCCCACTGTCCGCTAGGTGGACTATAAGCATGGAGTTACTGTCAGGCCCACTGTCCGCTAGGTGGACTATAAGCATGGAGTTACTGTCAGGCCCTCTGTCCGCTAGGTGGACTATAAGCATGGAGTTACTGTCAGGCCCACTGTCCCTCTAGGTGGACTATAAGCATGGAGTTACTGTCAGGCCCACTGTCCGCTAGGTGGACTATAAGCATGGAGTTACTGTCAGGCCCACTGTCCTCTAGGTGGACTATAAGCATGGAGTTACTGTCAGGCCCACTGTCCGCTAGGTGGACTATAAGCATGGAGTTACTGTCAGGCCCACTGTCCGCTAGGTGGACTATAAGCATGGAGTTACTGTCAGGCCCTCTGTCCTCTAGGTGGACTATAAGCATGGAGTTACTGTCAGGCCCACTGTCCTCTAGGTGGACTATAAGCATGGAGTTACTGTCAGGCCCTCTGTCCTCTAGGTGGACTATAAGCATGGAGTTACTGTCAGGCCCACTGTCCGCTAGGTGGACTATAAGCATGGAGTTACTGTCAGGCCCTCTGTCCGCTAGGTGGACTATAAGCATGGAGTTACTGTCAGGCCCTCTGTCCGCTAGGTGGACTATAAGCATGGAGTTACTGTCAGGCCCACTGTCCGCTAGGTGGACTATAAGCATGGAGTTACTGTCAGGCCCACTGTCCGCTAGGTGGACTATAAGCATGGAGTTACTGTCAGGCCCACTGTCCACTAGGTGGACTATAAGCATGGAGTTACTGTCAGGCCCACTGTCCGCTAGGTGGACTATAAGCATGGAGTTACTGTCAGGCCCACTGTCCGCTAGGTGGACTATAAGCATGGAGTTACTGTCAGGCCCACTGTCCGCTAGGTGGACTATAAGCATGGAGTTACTGTCAGGCCCACTGTCCTCTAGGTGGACTATAAGCATGGAGTTACTGTCAGGCCCACTGTCCTCTAGGTGGACTATAAGCATGGAGTTAAACCATGTGAAGGGATGGTGTGATTAGGTGGACTATTACATGGAGTCTACAATGTCAGGCCCAAGTCACTCCCATCAGTGAGCTTGTCAGGCCCACTGACTGGGGACTAAGCATGGAGTTACTGTCAGGCCCAGTATCTAGATGGACAATTGAGTTATGCCTGTGAGGTAATGTTCTGTGGACTATAAGTACCAGGAACGAGATTAGAACCTCGTTTTAGAGACCAAACTGAGCGATAATTTATAGCGAATGCTATGTGGCTAAGGGATACTCCTTTCTCTTGTAAAAGGCCCTTTGTGAAGAGTTCCTGAGATCTGTGGTTCGTCTTGTAAGTTGAGAGGGGTGTATCTTGGCTATAAAATATATTTGTATTCTTCTGTAGTCACTCTCACAATTCATTATAGATAGTCAATTGTTGAAAGTCAAAGGCTAAAGTTTAAAGCCTATTAAAGATGTAGTTTAAGTATCATTCTGACTGGTGTGTAGTTTGTATCTCTCCTCATTTGGTAAATACAGGAAAATGCCACCACAGTCAGGGAGGTGACCAAGACCCTGATGTGCACTCTGACAGAGCTCCAGAGTTCCTCTGTGGAGATGGGAGAACCTTCCAGAAGGACAGGCCTTTAATGTAGAGGGGCCAGACGGAAGCCACTCTTCAGTAAAAGGCACATGACAGCCTGTTTGTAGTTTGCCAAAAGGCACCTAAAGGACTCTCGGATTCTCTGGTCTGATAAACCAAGTGTCAAGTCTGGAGGAAACCTGGTGTTGACAGCATCATGCGTTGGGTGGGGATGTTTTTCAGCGGCAGGGACTGGGAGACTAGTCTGGATCGAGGGAAAGATGAACGGAGCAAAGTGCAGAGTAATCCTTGATGAAAACCTGCTCCAGAGCTCTCAGGACCTCAGGGTGGGGCGAATGGTTCACCTTCCAACAGGACAAAAAGCCTAAGCACACAGCCAAGACAACGCAGGAGTGGTTTCGGGAAAAGTCTCTGAATGTCCTTGAGTGGTCCAGCCAGAGCCTGGACTTGGACCCGATCTAACATCTCTGGAGAGACCTGAATATAGCTGTGCAGCGACATTCCCCCATCCAACCTGACAGAGCTTGAGAGGATCTGCAGAGGAGAATGGGAGAAGCTCCCCAAATACAGGTGTGCCAAGCTTTTAGCGTCAGACCCAAGAAGACCAGGGGCTGTAATCGCTGCCAAAGGTGTTTAATCAAAGTACTGACTAAAGGGTCTGAATACTTATGTAAATGTGATATATATATATTTTGTATGACCTGTTTTTTGTTCTTCATTATGGGGTATTGTGATGTCATTATGGTGTGTTGTGATGTCATTATGGGGTATTGTGATGTCATTATGGTGTGTTGTGATGTCATTATGGTGTGTTGTGATGTCATTATGGGGTATTGTGATGTCATTATGGGGTATTGTGTGCAGATAAATGAAGGGGGAAAACTAGTTATTCCATTTTAGAATAAGGCTGAAAAATAACAAAATGTGAAAAAATGTCAAAGGATCTGAATACTTTCCGAATGCCCTGTAGTTTACTTTCCGAATGCCCTGTAGTTTGCATTCCGAATGCCCTGTAGTTTGCTTTCCGAATGCCCTGTAGTTTACTTTCTGAATGACCTGTAGTTCACATTCTGAATGCCCTGTAGTTTACTTTCCGAATGCCCTGTAGTTTGCATTCCGTGCCCTGGACTTTCCGAATGCCCTGTAGTTTACTGAATGACCTGTAGTTCACATTCTGAATGCCCTGTAGTTTGCTTTCCGAATGCCCTGTAGTTCACTTTCTGAATGCCCTGTAGTTTACTTTCTGAATGCCCTGTAGTTTACTTTCTGAATGCCCTGTAGTTTACTTTCTGAATGCCCTGTAGTTTACTTTCCGAATGCCCTGTAGTTTACTTTCTGAATGACCTGTAGTTTACTTTCCGAATGCCCTGTAGTTTACTTTCCGAATGCCCTGTAGTTTGCATTCCGAATGCCCTGTAGTTTACTTTCCGAATGCCCTGTAGTTTACTTTCCGAATGCCCTGTAGTTTGCATTCCAAATGCCCTGTAGTTTGCTTTCCGAATGCCCTGTAGTTTACTTTCTGAATGACCTGTAGTTCACATTCTGAATGCCCTGTAGTTTGCTTTCCGAATGCCCTGTAGTTCACTTTCTGAATGCCCTGTAGTTTACTTTCTGAATGCCCTGTAGTTTACTTTCCGAATGCCCTGTAGTTTACTTTCCGAATGCCCTGTAGTTTGCATTCCGAATGCCCTGTAGTTTGCTTTCCGAATGCCCTGTAGTTTACTTTCCGAATGCCCTGTAGTTTACTTTCCGAATGCCGTGTAGTTTGCATTCCGAATGCCCTGTAGTTTGCTTTCCGAATGCCCTGTAGTTTACTTTCTGAATGCCCTGTAGTTCACTTTCTGAATGCCCTGTAGTTTACTTTCAGAATGCCCTGTAGTTTACTTTCTGAATACCCTGTAGTTTACTTTCAGAATGCCCTGTAGTTTACTTTCAGAATGCCTTGTAGTTTACTTTCTGAATGCCCTGTAGTTTACTTTCAGAATGCCCTGTAGTTTACTTTCAGAATGCCCTGTAGTTTACTTTCCGAATGCCCTGTAGTTTACTTTCTGAATGCCCTGTAGTTTACTTTCCCAATGCCCTGTAGTTTACTTTCCCAATGCCCTGTAGTTTACTTTCCCAATGCCCTGTAGTTCACTTTCTGAATGCCCTGTAGTTTACTTTCAGAATGCCCTGTAGTTTACTTTCCGAATGCCCTGTAGTTTACTTTCAGAATGCCCTGTAGTTTACTTTCAGAATGCCCTGTAGTTTACTTTATGAATGCCCTGTAGTTTACTTTCAGAATGCCTTGTAGTTTACTTTCTGAATGCCCTGTAGTTTACTTTCAGAATGCCCTGTAGTTTACTTTCAGAATGCCCTGTAGTTTACTTTCCGAATGCCCTGTAGTTTACTTTCTGAATGCCCTGTAGTTTACTTTCAGAATGCCCTGTAGTTTACTTTCTGAATGCCCTGTAGTTTACTTTCAGAATGCCCTGTAGTTTACTTTCAGAATGCCCTGTAGTTTACTTTCCCAATGCCCTGTAGTTTACTTTCCCAATGCCCTGTAGTTTGCTTTCCGAATGCCCTGTAGTTTACTTTCTGAATGCCCTGTAGTTTACTTTCAGAATGCCCTGTAGTTTACTTTCAGAATGCCCTGTAGATTGCTTTCCGAATGCCCTGTAGTTCACTTTCCCAATGCCCTGTAGTTTACTTTCCCAATGCCCTGTAGTTTGCTTTCCGAATGCCCTGTAGTTTGTAAAATGGCCTTTTTTCTGTCTATGTTTCCTCAGTGATTTCACCTACGCACCGCTATTGGTGGGCATGTGCGTGTGTGTGTTCCTACCTGCGTTTGTGTGTGTCCAGCCCCAGGCCACACTCCTCTCCACATCAGCATTCCTCTCAATCAATGCTCATTGACCAGAGTAGGTAGCTGCTTCATCATTTTCAATTAGGCTCAATCAGACACCTTGTCTATTTCTGTTATAGGGAGGCCAGAACCAGGTCTAGAAGGATCAAGGTCTCCTTGTACTAATAGCTTAATTCTCATTTCTATTAATTTGACAGTACTGAAAGTTCAGCTTCTCTCTCCTCTCCTTCGGAAGCCATCTTGGATCGATGGGAAACAGAAAGCACTAGAATGTGTTTGACCATGAATAAGCCCCTTCTTTATGAGAAAAATACTATTAGGAAACAAGAAGGAGGAGTCAGCTGGGGGAAGGGAGGAGGAGTCAACTGGGGGGAAGGGAGGAGGAGTCAGCTGGGGGGAAGGGAGGAGGAGTCAGCTGGGGGGAAGGGAGGAGGAGTCAGCTGGAAGGGAGGAGGAGTCAGCTGGGGGAAGGGAGGAGGAGTCAGCTGGAAGGGAGGAGGAGTCAGCTGGGGGGAAGGGAAAGGAGTCAGCTGGGGGAAGGGAGGAGGAGTCAGCTGGGGGGAAGGAGGAGGAGTCAGCTGGGGGGAAGGGAGGAGGACTCAGCTGGGGGGAAGGAGGAGGAGTCAGCTGGGGGAAGGAGGAGGAGTCAGCTGGGGGGAAGGAGGAGGAGTCAGCTGGGGGAAGGGAGGAGGAGTCAGCTGGGGGAAGGGAGGAGGAGTCAGCTGGGGGGAAGGGAGGAGGAGTCAGCTGGGGGAAGGGAGGAGGAGTCAACACCCTCATATTGCTAACAACAGACAGGGTGTACCTTCAACACCCTCATATTGCTAATAACAGACAGGGTGTACCTTCAACACCCTCATATTGCTAATAACAGACAGGGTGACCTTCAACACCCTCATATTGCTAACAACAGACAGGGTGACCTTCAACACCCTAATATTGCTAATAACAGACAGGGTGACCTTCAACACCCTCATATTGCTAATAACAGACAGGGTGACCTTCAACACCCTCATATTGCTAACAACAGACAGGGTGTACCTTCAACACCCTCATATTGCTAATAACAGACAGGGTGAACTTCAACACCCTCATATTGCTAATAACAGACAGGGTGTACCTTCAACACCCTCATATTGCTAACAACAGACAGGGTGACCTTCAACACCCTAATATTGCTAATAACAGACAGGGTGACCTTCAACACCCTCATATTGCTAATAACAGACAGGGTGACCTTCAACACCCTCATATTGCTAACAACAGACAGGGTGTACCTTCAACACCCTCATATTGCTAATAACAGACAGGGTGAACTTCAACACCCTCATGTTGCTCATAACAGACAGGGTGACCTTCAACACCCTCATATTGCTCATAACAGACAGGGTGACCTTCAACACCCTCATATTGCTCATTGTCTACAGGGTGTATCTTCAACACCCTCATATTGTTAATAACAGACAGGGTGTACCTTCAACACCCTCATATTGCTAATAACAGACAGGGTGACCTTCAACACCCTCATATTGCTAATAACAGACAGGGTGACCTTCAACACCCTCATATTGCTAATAACAGACAGGGTGACTTCAACACCCTCATATTGCTAATAACAGACAGGGTGACCTTCAACACCCTCATATTGCTAATAACAGACAGGGTGACCTTCAATACCATCATATTGCTAATAACAGACAGGGTGACCTTCAACACCCTCATATTGCTCATAACAGACAGGGTGACCTTCAACACCCTCATATTGCTAATAACAGACAGGGTGACTTCAACACCCTCATATTGCTAATAACAGACAGGGTGACCTTCAACACCCTCATATTGCTAATAACAGACAGGGTGACCTTCAACACCCTCAAATTGCTAACAACAGACAGGGTGACCTTCAACACCCTCATATTGCTCATTGTCTACAGGGTGTATCTTCAACACCCCCATATTGCTCATAACAGACACGGTGACCTTCAACACCCTCATATTGCTCATTGTCTACAGGGTTTATCTTCAACACCCTCATATTGCTAATAACAGACAGGGTGACCTTCAACACCCTCATATTGCTAATAACAGACAGGGTGACCTTCAACACCCTCATATTGCTCATAACAGACAGGGTGACCTTCAACACCCTCATATTGCTAATAACAGACAGGGTGACCTTCAACACCCTCATATTGCTAATAACAGACAGGTTGTAACCTTCAACGCCCTCATATAGCTCATAACAGACAGGGTGTACCTTCAACACCCTCATATTGCTAATAACAGACAGGGTGACCTTCAACACCCTCATATTGCTAATAACAGACAGGGTGACCTTCAACACCCTCATATTGATCTTCAACACCCTCATATTGCTAATAACAGACAGGTTGTATCTTCAACGCCCTCATATTGCTCATAACAGACAGGGTGTACCTTCAACACCCTCATATTGCTAATAACAGACAGGGTGACCTTCAACACCCTCATATTGCTAATAACAGACAGGTTGTACCTTCAACGCCCTCATATTGCTCATAACAGACAGGGTGTACCTTCAACACCCTCATATTGCTAATAACAGACAGGGTGACCTTCAACACCCTCATATTGCTAATAACAGACAGGGTGACCTTCAACACCCTCATATTGATCTTCAACACCCTCATATTGCTAATAACAGACAGGGTGTACCTTCAACGCCCTCATATTGCTCATAACAGACAGGGTGTACCTTCAACACCCTCATATTGCTAATAACAGACAGGGTGACCTTCAACACCCTCATATTGCTAATAACAGACAGGGTGACCTTCAACACCCTCATATTGATTTTCAACACCCTCATATTGCTCATAACAGACAGGGTGACCTTCAACACCCTCATATTGCTAATAACAGACAGGGTGACCTTCAACACCCTCATATTGCTAATAACAGACAGGGTGACCTTCAACACCCTCATATTGCTAATAACAGACAGGGTGACCTTCAACACCCTCATATTGCTAATAACAGACAGGGTGACCTTCAACACCCTCATATTGCTAATAACAGACAGGGTGACCTTCAACACCCTCATATTGATCTTCAACACCCTCATATTGCTCATAACAGACAGGGTGACCTTCAACACCCTCCTATTGCTAATAACAGACAGGGTGACCTTCAACACCCTCATATTGCTCATAACAGACAGGGTGACCTTCAACACCCTCATATTGCTCATTGTCTACAGGGTGTAGCTTCAACACCCTCATATTGCTAATAACAGACAGGGTGACCTTCAACACCCTCATATTGCTAATAACAGACAGGGTGACCTTCAACACCCTCATATTGCTAATAACAGACAGGGTGTACCTTCAACACCCTCATATTGCTAATAACAGACAGGGTGACCTTCAACACCCTCATATTGCTAATAACAGACAGGGTGACCTTCAACACCCTCATATTGATCTTCAACACCCTCATATTGCTCATAACAGACAGGGTGACCTTCAACACCCTCATATTGCTAATAACAGACAGGGTGCCCTTCAACACCCTCATATTGCTCATAACAGACAGGGTGACCTTCAACACCCTCATATTGCTCATTGTCTACAGGGTGTAGCTTCAACACCCTCATATTGCTAATAACAGACAGGGTGACCTTCAACACCCTCATATTGCTAATAACAGACAGGGTGACCTTCAACACCCTCATATTGCTAATAACAGACAGGGTGACCTTCAACACCCTCATATTGCTAATAACAGACAGGGTGACCTTCAACACCCTCATATTGCTAATAACAGACAGGGTGACCTTCAACACCCTCATATTGCTCATAACAGACAGGGTGACCTTCAACACCCTCATATTGCTCATAACAGACAGGATGTACCTTCAACACCCTCATATTGCTAATAACAGACAGGGTGACCTTCAACACGCTCATATTGCTCATTGTCTACAGGGTGTACCTTCAACACCCTCATATTGCTCATAACAGACAGGGTGACCTTCAACACCCTCATATTGCTCATAACAGACAGGGTTGACCTTCAACACCCTCATATTGCTCATAACAGACAGGGTGACCTTCAACACACTCATATTGCTCATAACAGACAGGGTGATCTTCAACACCCTCATATTGCTAATAACAGACAGGGTGACCTTCAACACCCTCATATTGCTAATAACAGACAGGGTGTATCTTCAACACCCTCATATTGCTCATAACAGACAGGGTGACTTTCAACACCCTCATATTGCTCATTGTCTACAGGTTTCACCTTCAACACCCTCATATTGCTCATAACAGACAGGGTGTACCTTCAACACCCTCATATTGCTAATAACAGACAGGGTGACTTTCAACACCCTCATATTGCTCATTGTCTACAGGTTGCACCTTCAACACCCTCATATTGCTCATTGTCTACAGGGTGACCTTCAACACCCTCATATTGCTCATTGTCTACAGGGTGACCTTCAACACCCTCATATTGCTCATTGTCTACAGGTTTCACCTTCAACACCCTCATATTGCTCATTGTCTACAGGTTGCACCTTCAACACCCTCATATTGCTCATTGTCTACAGGTTGCACCTTCAACACCCTCATATTGCTCATAACAGACAGGTTGCACCTTCAACACCCTCATATTGCTCATTGTCTACAGGTTGCACCTTCAACACCCTCAGATTGCTCATTGTCTACAGATTGCACCTTCAACACCCTCATATTGCTCATTGTCTACAGGTCGCACCTTCAACACCCTCATATTGCTCATTGTCTACAGGTTGCACCTTCAACACCCTCATATTGCTCATTGTCTACAGGTTGCACCTTCAACACCCTCATATTGCTCATTGTCTACAGGTTGCACCTTCAACACCCTCATATTGCTCATTGTCTACAGGGTGACCTTCAACACCCTCATATTGCTCATTGTCTACAGGTTTCACCTTCAACACCCTCATATTGCTCATAACAGACAGGGTGACCTTCAACACCCTCATATTGCTAATAACAGACAGGGTGACCTTCAACACCCTCATATTGCTAATAACAGACAGGTTGTACCTTCAACGCCCTCATATTGCTAATAACAGACAGGGTGTACCTTCAACACCCTCATATTGCTAATAACAGACAGGGTGACCTTCAACACCCTCATATTGCTAATAACAGACAGGGTGACCTTCAACACCCTCATATTGATCTTCAACACCCTCATATTGCTCATAACAGACAGGGTGACCTTCAACACCCTCCTATTGCTAATAACAGACAGGGTGACCTTCAACACCCTCATATTGCTCATAACAGACAGGGTGACCTTCAACACCCTCATATTGCTCATTGTCTACAGGGTGTAGCTTCAACACCCTCATATTGCTAATAACAGACAGGGTGACCTTCAACACCCTCATATTGCTAATAACAGACAGGGTGACCTTCAACACCCTCATATTGCTAATAACAGACAGGGTGTACCTTCAACACCCTCATATTGCTAATAACAGACAGGGTGACCTTCAACACCCTCATATTGCTAATAACAGACAGGGTGACCTTCAACACCCTCATATTGATCTTCAACACCCTCATATTGCTCATAACAGACAGGGTGACCTTCAACACGCTCATATTGCTCATTGTCTACAGGGTGTACCTTCAACACCCTCATATTGCTCATAACAGACAGGGTGTACCTTCAACACCCTCATATTGCTCATAACAGACAGGGTGACCTTCAACACCCTCATATTGCTCATAACAGACAGGGTGACCTTCAACACACTCATATTGCTCATAACAGACAGGGTGATCTTCAACACCCTCATATTGCTAATAACAGACAGGGTGACCTTCAACACCCTCATATTGCTAATAACAGACAGGGTGTATCTTCAACACCCTCATATTGCTCATAACAGACAGGGTGACTTTCAACACCCTCATATTGCTCATTGTCTACAGGTTTCACCTTCAACACCCTCATATTGCTCATAACAGACAGGGTGACCTTCAACACCCTCATATTGCTAATACCAGACAGCGTGTATCTTCAACACCCTCATATTGCTAATAACAGACAGGGTGTACCTTCAACACCCTCATATTGCTCATTGTCTACAGGTTGCACCTTCAACACCCTCAGATTGCTAACAACAGACAGGGTGTATCTTCAACACCCTCATATTGCTAATAACAGACAGGGTGTATCTTCAACACCCTCATATTGCTCATAACAGACAGGGTGACTTTCAACACCCTCATATTGCTCATTGTCTACAGGTTTCACCTTCAACACCCTCATATTGCTCATAACAGACAGGGTGACCTTCAACACCCTCATATTGCTAATAACAGACAGGGTGTATCTTCAACACCCTCATATTGCTAATAACAGACAGGGTGTACCTTCAACACCCTCATATTGCTCATTGTCTACAGGTTGCACCTTCAACACCCTCAGATTGCTAATAACAGACAGGGTGTATCTTCAACACCCTCATATTGCTAATACCAGACAGGGTGACCTTCAACACCCTCATATTGCTCATAACAGACAGGGTGACCTTCAACACCCTCATATTGCTAATAACAGACAGGGTGACCTTCAACACCCTCATATTGATCTTCAACACCCTCATATTGCTCATAACAGACAGGGTGACCTTCAACACCCTCCTATTGCTAATAACAGACAGGGTGACCTTCAACACCCTCATATTGCTCATAACAGACAGGGTGACCTTCAACACCCTCATATTGCTCATTGTCTACAGGGTGTAGCTTCAACACCCTCATATTGCTAATAACAGACAGGGTGACCTTCAACACCCTCATATTGCTCATAACAGACAGGGTGACCTTCAACACCCTCATATTGCTAATAACAGACAGGGTGACCTTCAACACCCTCATATTGCTAATAACAGACAGGGTGACCTTCAACACCCTCATATTGCTAATAACAGACAGGGTGTACCTTCAACGCCCTCATATTGCTAATAACAGACAGGGTGTACCTTCAACACCCTCATATTGCTAATAACAGACAGGGTGACCTTCAACACCCTCATATTGCTAATAACAGACAGGGTGACCTTCAACACCCTCATATTGATCTTCAACACCCTCATATTGCTCATAACAGACAGGGTGACCTTCAACACCCTCCTATTGCTAATAACAGACAGGGTGACCTTCAACACCCTCATGTTGCTAATAACAGACAGGGTGACCTTCAACACCCTCATATTGCTCATAACTACAGGGTGTAGCTTCAACACCCTCATATTGCTAATAACAGACAGGGTGACCTTCAACACCCTCATATTGCTAATAACAGACAGGGTGACCTTCAACACCCTCATATTGCTAATAACAGACAGGGTGTACCTTCAACACCCTCATATTGCTAATAACAGACAGGGTGACCTTCAACACCCTCATATTGCTAATAACAGACAGGGTGACCTTCAACACCCTCATATTGATCTTCAACACCCTCATATTGCTCATAACAGACAGGGTGACCTTCAACACCCTCATATTGCTAATAACAGACAGGGTGACCTTCAACACCCTCATATTGCTCATAACAGACAGGGTGACCTTCAACACCCTCATATTGCTCATCGTCTACAGGGTGTATCTTCAACACCCTCATATTGCTAATAACAGACAGGGTGACCTTCAACACCCTCATATTGCTAATAACAGACAGGGTGATCTTCAACACACTCATATTGCTAATAACAGACAGGGTGACCTTCAACACCCTCATATTGCTAATAACAGACAGGGTGACCTTCAACACCCTCATATTGCTATTCAACACCCTCATATTGCTCATAACAGACAGGGTGACCTTCAACACCCTCATATTGCTAATAACAGACAGGGTGACCTTCAACACCCTCATATTGCTAATAACAGACAGGGTGACCTTCAACACCCTCATATTGATCTTCAACACCCTCATATTGCTCATAACAGACAGGGTGACCTTCAACACCCTCATATTGCTAATAACAGACAGGGTGCCCTTCAACACCCTCATATTGCTCATTGTCAGACAGGGTGTACCTTCAACACCCTCATATTGCTCATAACAGACAGGGTGACCTTCAACACCCTCATATTGCTCATTGTCTACAGGTTGACCTTCAACACCCTCATATTGCTCATAACAGACAGGGTGACCTTCAACACCCTCATATTGCTAATACCAGACAGGGTGTATCTTCAACACCCTCATATTGCTAATAACAGACAGGGTGTACCTTCAACACCCTCATATTGCTAATAACAGACAGGGTGACCCTCAACACCCTCATATTGCTAATAACAGACAGGGTGACCTTCAACACACTCATATTGCTAATAACAGACAGGGTGACCTTCAACACCCTCATATTGCTAATAACAGACAGGGTGATCTTCAACTCCCTCATATTGCTAATAACAGACAGGGTGACCTTCAACACCCTCATAT
Organism: Oncorhynchus keta; assembly: GCF_023373465.1. Classification (NCBI taxonomy): domain Eukaryota; kingdom Metazoa; phylum Chordata; class Actinopteri; order Salmoniformes; family Salmonidae; genus Oncorhynchus; species Oncorhynchus keta. Next base: position 3,425,319 of record NC_068450.1, on the reverse strand, counting down.
TGCTCATAACAGACAGGGTGATCTTCAACACCCTCATATTGCTAATAACAGACAGGGTGACCTTCAACACGCTCATATTGCTCATTGTCTACAGGGTGTACCTTCAACACCCTCATATTGCTCATAACAGACAGGGTGTACCTTCAACACCCTCATATTGCTCATAACAGACAGGGTGACCTTCAACACCCTCATATTGCTCATAACAGACAGGGTGACCTTCAACACACTCATATTGCTCATAACAGACAGGGTGTTCTTCAACACCCTCATATTGCTAATAACAGACAGGGTGACCTTCAACACCCTCATATTGCTAATAACAGACAGGGTGTAACTTCAACACCCTCATATTGCTCATAACAGACAGGGTGACTTTCAACACCCTCATATTGCTCATTGTCTACAGGTTTCACCTTCAACACCCTCATATTGCTCATAACAGACAGGGTGACCTTCAACACCCTCATATTGCTAATACCAGACAGGGTGTATCTTCAACACCCTCATATTGCTAATAACAGACAGGGTGTACCTTCAACACCCTCATATTGCTCATTGTCTACAGGTTGCACCTTCAACACCCTCAGATTGCTAATAACAGACAGGGTGTATCTTCAACACCCTCATATTGCTAATAACAGACAGGGTGTATCTTCAACACCCTCATATTGCTCATAACAGACAGGGTGACTTTCAACACCCTCATATTGCTCATTGTCTACAGGTTTCACCTTCAACACCCTCATATTGCTCATAACAGACAGGGTGACCTTCAACACCCTCATATTGCTAATACCAGACAGGGTGTATCTTCAACACCCTCATATTGCTAATAACAGACAGGGTGTACCTTCAACACCCTCATATTGCTCATTGTCTACAGGTTGCACCTTCAACACCCTCAGATTGCTAACAACAGACAGGGTGTATCTTCAACACCCTCATATTGCTAATACCAGACAGGGTGACCTTCAACACCCTCATATTGCTCATAACAGACAGGGTGACCTTCAACACCCTCATATTGCTAATAACAGACAGGGTGACCTTCAACACCCTCATATTGATCTTCAACACCCTCATATTGCTCATAACAGACAGGGTGACCTTCAACACCCTCATATTGCTCATTGTCTACAGGGTGTAGCTTCAACACCCTCATATTGCTAATAACAGACAGGGTGACCTTCAACACCCTCATATTGCTCATAACAGACAGGGTGACCTTCAACACCCTCATATTGCTAATAACAGACAGGGTGACCTTCAACACCCTCATATTGCTAATAACAGACAGGGTGACCTTCAACACCCTCATATTGCTAATAACAGACAGGGTGTACCTTCAACGCCCTCATATTGCTAATAACAGACAGGGTGTACCTTCAACACCCTCATATTGCTAATAACAGACAGGGTGACCTTCAACACCCTCATATTGCTAATAACAGACAGGGTGACCTTCAACACCCTCATATTGATCTTCAACACCCTCATATTGCTCATAACAGACAGGGTGACCTTCAACACCCTCCTATTGCTAATAACAGACAGGGTGCCCTTCAACACCCTCATGTTGCTCATAACAGACAGGGTGACCTTCAACACCCTCATATTGCTCATTGTCTACAGGGTGTAGCTTCAACACCCTCATATTGCTAATAACAGACAGGGTGACCTTCAACACCCTCATATTGCTAATAACAGACAGGGTGACCTTCAACACCCTCATATTGCTAATAACAGACAGGGTGTACCTTCAACACCCTCATATTGCTAATAACAGACAGGGTGACCTTCAACACCCTCATATTGCTAATAACAGACAGGGTGACCTTCAACACCCTCATATTGATCTTCAACACCCTCATATTGCTCATAACAGACAGGGTGACCTTCAACACCCTCATATTGCTAATAACAGACAGGGTGACCTTCAACACCCTCATATTGCTCATAACAGACAGGGTGAGCACCTTCAACACCCTCATATTGCTCATCGTCTACAGGGTGTATCTTCAACACCCTCATATTGCTAATAACAGACAGGGTGACCTTCAACACCCTCATATTGCTAATAACAGACAGGGTGACCTTCAACAAACTCATATTGCTAATAACAGACAGGGTGACCTTCAACACCCTCATATTGCTAATAACAGACAGGGTGACCTTCAACACCCTCATATTGCTAATAACAGACAGGGTGACCTTCAACACCCTCATATTGCTCATAACAGACAGGGTGACCTTTAACACCCTCATATTGCTAATAACAGACAGGGTGACCTTCAACACCCTCATATTGCTAATAACAGACAGGGTGACCTTCAACACCCTCATATTGATTTTCAACACCCTCATATTGCTCATAACAGACAGGATGTACCTTCAACACCCTCATATTGCTAATAACAGACAGGGTGACCTTCAACACGCTCATATTGCTCATTGTCTACAGGGTGTAACTTCAACACCCTCATATTGCTCATAACAGACAGGGTGTACCTTCAACACCCTCATATTGCTCATAACAGACAGGGTGACCTTCAACACCCTCATATTGCTCATAACAGACAGGGTGACCTTCAACACCCTCATATTGCTCATAACAGACAGGGTGACCTTCAACACCCTCATATTGCTAATAACAGACAGGGTGACCTTCAACACCCTCATATTGCTAATAACAGACAGGGTGTATCTTCAACACCCTCATATTGCTCATAACAGACAGGGTGACTTTCAACACCCTCATATTGCTCATTGTCTACAGGTTTCACCTTCAACACCCTCATATTGCTCATAACAGACAGGGTGACCTTCAACACCCTCATATTGCTAATACCAGACAGGGTGTATCTTCAACACCCTCATATTGCTAATAACAGACAGGGTGTACCTTCAACACCCTCATATTGCTCATAACAGACAGGGTGACCTCAACACCCTCATATTGCTAATAACAGACAGGGTGACCTTCAACACCCTCATATTGATCTTCAACACCCTCATATTGCTAATAACAGACAGGGTGACCTTCAACACCCTCATATTGCTAATAACAGACAGGGTGACCTTCAACACCCTCATATTGCTCATAACAGACAGGGTGACCTTCAACACCCTCATATTGCTCATAACAGACAGGATGTACCTTCAACACCCTCATATTGCTAATAACAGACAGGGTGACCTTCAACACGCTCATATTGCTCATTGTCTACAGGGTGTACCTTCAACACCCTCATATTGCTCATAACAGACAGGGTGTACCTTCAACACCCTCATATTGCTCATAACAGACAGGGTGACCTTCAACACCCTCATATTGCTCATAACAGACAGGGTGACCTTCAACACACTCATATTGCTCATAACAGACAGGGTGATCTTCAACACCCTCATATTGCTAATAACAGACAGGGTGACCTTCAACACCCTCATATTGCTAATAACAGACAGGGTGTATCTTCAACACCCTCATATTGCTCATAACAGACAGGGTGACTTTCAACACCCTCATATTGCTCATTGTCTACAGGTTTCACCTTCAACACCCTCATATTGCTCATAACAGACAGGGTGACCTTCAACACCCTCATATTGCTAATACCAGACAGCGTGTATCTTCAACACCCTCATATTGCTAATAACAGACAGGGTGTACCTTCAACACCCTCATATTGCTCATTGTCTACAGGTTGCACCTTCAACACCCTCAGATTGCTAACAACAGACAGGGTGTATCTTCAACACCCTCATATTGCTAATACCAGACAGGGTGACCTTCAACACCCTCATATTGCTCATAACAGACAGGGTGACCTTCAACACCCTCATATTGCTAATAACAGACAGGGTGACCTTCAACACCCTCATATTGATCTTCAACACCCTCATATTGCTCATAACAGACAGGGTGACCTTCAACACCCTCCTATTGCTAATAACAGACAGGGTGACCTTCAACACCCTCATATTGCTCATAACAGACAGGGTGACCTTCAACACCCTCATATTGCTCATTGTCTACAGGGTGTAGCTTCAACACCCTCATATTGCTAATAACAGACAGGGTGACCTTCAACACCCTCATATTGCTCATAACAGACAGGGTGACCTTCAACACCCTCATATTGCTAATAACAGACAGGGTGACCTTCAACACCCTCATATTGCTAATAACAGACAGGGTGACCTTCAACACCCTCATATTGCTAATAACAGACAGGGTGTACCTTCAACGCCCTCATATTGCTAATAACAGACAGGGTGTACCTTCAACACCCTCATATTGCTACTAACAGACAGGGTGACCTTCAACACCCTCATATTGCTAATAACAGACAGGGTGACCTTCAACACCCTCATATTGATCTTCAACACCCTCATATTGCTCATAACAGACAGGGTGACCTTCAACACCCTCCTATTGCTAATAACAGACAGGGTGACCTTCAACACCCTCATGTTGCTCATAACAGACAGGGTGACCTTCAACACCCTCATATTGCTCATTGTCTACAGGGTGTAGCTTCAACACCCTCATATTGCTAATAACAGACAGGGTGACCTTCAACACCCTCATATTGCTAATAACAGACAGGGTGACCTTCAACACCCTCATATTGCTAATAACAGACAGGGTGTACCTTCAACACCCTCATATTGCTAATAACAGACAGGGTGACCTTCAACACCCTCATATTGCTAATAACAGACAGGGTGACCTTCAACACCCTCATATTGATCTTCAACACCCTCATATTGCTCATAACAGACAGGGTGACCTTCAACACCCTCATATTGCTAATAACAGACAGGGTGACCTTCAACACCCTCATATTGCTCATAACAGACAGGGTGACCTTCAACACCCTCATATTGCTCATCGTCTACAGGGTGTATCTTCAACACCCTCATATTGCTAATAACAGACAGGGTGACCTTCAACACCCTCATATTGCTAATAACAGACAGGGTGATCTTCAACACACTCATATTGCTAATAACAGACAGGGTGACCTTCAACACCCTCATATTGCTAATAACAGACAGGGTGACCTTCAACACCCTCATATTGCTAATAACAGACAGGGTGACCTTCAACACCCTCATATTGCTCATAACAGACAGGGTGACCTTTAACACCCTCATATTGCTAATAACAGACAGGGTGACCTTCAACACCCTCATATTGCTAATAACAGACAGGGTGACCTTCAACACCCTCATATTGATTTTCAACACCCTCATATTGCTCATAACAGACAGGATGTACCTTCAACACCCTCATATTGCTAATAACAGACAGGGTGACCTTCAACACGCTCATATTGCTCATTGTCTACAGGGTGTAACTTCAACACCCTCATATTGCTCATAACAGACAGGGTGTACCTTCAACACCCTCATATTGCTCATAACAGACAGGGTGACCTTCAACACCCTCATATTGCTCATAACAGACAGGGTGACCTTCAACACCCTCATATTGCTCATAACAGACAGGGTGACCTTCAACACCCTCATATTGCTAATAACAGACAGGGTGACCTTCAACACCCTCATATTGCTAATAACAGACAGGGTGTATCTTCAACACCCTCATATTGCTCATAACAGACAGGGTGACTTTCAACACCCTCATATTGCTCATTGTCTACAGGTTTCACCTTCAACACCCTCATATTGCTCATAACAGACAGGGTGACCTTCAACACCCTCATATTGCTAATACCAGACAGGGTGTATCTTCAACACCCTCATATTGCTAATAACAGACAGGGTGTACCTTCAACACCCTCATATTGCTCATTGTCTACAGGTTGCACCTTCAACACCCTCAGATTGCTAACAACAGACAGGGTGTATCTTCAACACCCTCATATTGCTAATACCAGACAGGGTGTATCTTCAACACCCTCATATTGCTAATAACAGACAGGGTGACCTTCAACACCCTCATATTGCTCATAACAGACAGGGTGTATTTTCAACACCCTCATATTGCTCATTGTCTACAGATTGCACCTTCAACACCCTCATATTGCTCATAACAGATAGGTCTTAACTTCAACACCCTCAGATTGCTCATTGTCTACAGGTTGCACCTTCCTACACCCTCATATTGCTCATTGTCTACAGGTTGCACTTTCAACACCCTCATATTGCTCATTGTCTACAGGTTGCACCTTCAACACCCTCATATTGCTCATTGTCTACAGGTTGCACCTTCAACACCCTCATATTGCTCATTGTCTACAGGTTGCACCTTCAACACCCTCAGATTGCTCATTGTCTACAGATTGCACCTTCAACACCCTCATATTGCTCATTGTCTACAGGTTGCACCTTCAACACCCTCATATTGCTCATTGTCTACAGGTTGCACCTTCAACACCCTCATATTGCTCATAACAGACAGGTTGCACCTTCAACACCCTCATATTGCTCATTGTCTACAGGTTGCACCTTCAACACCATCAGATTGCTCATTGTCTACAGATTGCACCTTCAACACCCTCATATTGCTCATTGTCTACAGGTCGCACCTTCAACACCCTCATATTGCTCATTGTCTACAGGGTGACCTTCAACACCCTCATATTGCTCATTGTCTACAGGTTGCATCTTCAACACCCTCATATTGCTCATTGTCTACAGGTTGCACCTTCAACACCCTCATATTGCTCATTGTCTACAGGGTGACCTTCAACACCCTCATATTGCTCATTGTCTACAGGTTGCACCTTCAACACCCTCATATTGCTCATTGTCTACAGGGTGACTTTCAACACCCTCATATTGCTCATTGTCTACAGGGTGACCTTCAACACCCTCATATTGCTCATTGTCTACAGGTTCACCTTCAACACCCTCATATTGCTCATTGTCTACAGGTTGCACCTTCAACACCCTCATATTGCTCATTGTCTACAGGTTGCACCTTCAACACCCTCATATTGCTCATAACAGACAGGTTGCACCTTCAACACCCTCATATTGCTCATTGTCTACAGGTTGCACCTTCAACAC
>NC_068450.1:3343275-3413275 GCF_023373465.1 Oncorhynchus keta | reverse complement strand
ACCTGTATCAGGACAGAGAGAGGTAGAATAACCTGTATCAGGACAGAGAGAGGTAGAATAACCTGTATCAGGACAGAGAGAGGCAGAATAACCTGTATCAGGACAGAGAGAGGTAGAATAACCTGTATCAGGACAGAGAGAGGTAGAATAACCTGTATCAGGACAGAGAGAGGCAGAATAACCTGTATCAGGACAGAGAGGGTAGAATAACCTGTATCAGGACAGAGAGGTAGAATAACCTGTATCAGGACAGAGAGAGGTAGAATAACCTGTATCAGGACAGAGAGAGGTAGAATAACCTGTATCAGGACAGAGAGAGGTAGAATAACCTGTATCAGGACAGAGAGAGGTAGAATAACCTGTATCAGGACAGAGAGAGGTAGAATAACCTGTATCAGGACAGAGAGAGGTAGAATAACCTGTATCAGGACAGAGAGAGGTAGAATAACCTGTATCAGGACAGAGAGAGGTAGAATAACCTGTATCAGGACAGAGAGAGGTAGAATAACCTGTATCAGGACAGAGAGAGGTAGAATAACCTGTATCAGGACAGAGAGAGGTAGAATAACCTGTATCAGGACAGAGAGAGGTAGAATAACCTGTATCAGGACAGAGAGAGGTAGAATAACCTGTATCAGGACAGAGAGAGGTAGAATAACCTGTATCAGGACAGAGAGAGGTAGAATAACCTGTATCAGGACAGAGAGAGGTAGAATAACCTGTATCAGGACAGAGAGAGGTAGAATAACCTGTATCAGACACAGAGAGGGTAGAATAACCTGTATCAGGACAGAGAGAGGTAGAATAACCTGTATCAGGACAGAGAGAGGTAGAATAACCTGTATCAGGACAGAGAGAGGCAGAATAACCTGTATCAGGACAGAGAGGGTAGAATAACCTGTATCAGGACAGAGAGAGGTAGAATAACCTGTATCAGGACAGAGAGAGGTAGAATAACCTGTATCAGGACAGAGAGGTAGAATAACCTGTATCAGGACAGAGAGAGGTAGAATAACCTGTATCAGGACAGAGAGGTAGAATAACCTGTATCAAACACAGAGAGAGGTAGAATAACCTGTATCAGGACAGAGAGAGGTAGAATAACCTGTATCAGGACAGAGAGGTAGAATAACCTGTATCAGGACAGAGAGAGGCAGAATAACCTGTATCAGGACAGAGAGAGGTAGAATAACCTGTATCAGGACAGAGAGAGGTAGAATAACCTGTATCAGGACAGAGAGGTAGAATAACCTGTATCAGGACAGAGAGAGGTAGAATAACCTGTATCAGGACAGAGAGTAGAATAACCTGTATCAGGACAGAGAGAGGTAGAGGAACCTGTATCAGGACAGAGAGAGGCAGAATAACCTGTATCAGGACAGAGAGAGGCAGAATAACTTGGACATCTGTATCAGGACAGAGAGAGGTAGAATAACCTGTATCAGGACAGAGAGGTAGAATAACCTGTATCAGGACAGAGAGAGGTAGAATAACCTGTATCAGGACAGAGAGAGGTAGAATAACCTGTATCAGGACAGAGAGAGGTAGAATAACCTGTATCAGGACAGAGAGAGGTAGAATAACCTGTATCAGGACAGAGAGAGGTAGAATAACCTGTATCAGGACAGAGAGAGGTAGAATAACCTGTATCAGGACAGAGAGAGGTAGAATAACCTGTGTCAGGACACTCATAAACTGAGTTACAGATCCCAGACCAGGTCATAAACTGTGAGTTACAGATCCCAGACCAGGTCATAAACTGTGAGTTACAGATCCCAGACCAGGTCATAAACTGTGTGTTACAGATCCCAGACCAGGTCATAAACTGTGAGTTACAGATCCCAGACCAGGTCATAAACTGTGAGTTACAGATCCCAGACCAGGTCATAAACTGTGAGTTACAGATCCCAGACCAGGTCATAAACTGTGAGTTACAGATCCCAGACCAGGTCATAAACTGTGAGTTACAGATCCCAGACCAGGTCATAAACTGTGAGTTACAGATCCCAGACCAGGTCATAAACTGTGAGTTACAGATCCCAGACCAGGTCATAAACTGTGAGTTACAGATCCCAGACCAGGTCATAAACTGTGAGTTACAGATCCCAGACCAGGTCATAAACTGTGAGTTACAGATCCCAGACCAGGTCATAAACTGTGAGTTACAGATCCCAGACCAGGTCATAAACTGTGAGTTACAGATCCCAGACCAGGTCATAAACTGTGAGTTACAGATCCCAGACCAGGTCATAAACTGAGTTACAGATCCCAGACCAGGTCATAAACTGAGTTACAGATCCCAGACCAGGTCATAAACTGTGAGTTACAGATCCCAGACCAGGTCATAAACTGTGAGTTACAGATCCCAGACCAGGTCATAAACTGTGAGTTACAGATCCCAGACCAGGTCATAAACTGAGTTACAGATCCCAGACCAGGTCATAAACTGAGTTACAGATCCCAGACCAGGTCATAAACTGTGAGTTACAGATCCCAGACCAGGTCATAAACTGAGTTACAGATCCCAGACCAGGTCATAAACTGAGTTACAGATCCCAGACCAGGTCATAAACTGTGAGTTACAGATCCCAGACCAGGTCATAAACTGTGAGTTACAGATCCCAGACCAGGTCATAAACTGTGAGTTACAGATCCCAGACCAGGTCATAAACTGTGAGTTACAGATCCCAGACCAGGTCATAAACTGAGTTACAGATCCCAGACCAGGTCATAAACTGAGTTACAGATCCCAGACCAGGTCATAAACTGAGTTACATGCGTCTGAAATGGTACCTAATTCCTTATATACATACGTTTTGAGACCCTTTTACAATGTATCCCAAAAAAATAGTGCACTATATAGCAAAGAGGGCGCCAATTTGGGATGAACTCGGTTTTCAGTTTTGTAATGATGTAATAGAATGTTCGGAACGTTCCGTTTCAGTTGACAGAAAGGTTTTTAGACGAATCAGGAATGATGTAATAGAATGTTCGGAACGTTCCGTTTCAGTTGACAGAAAGGTTTTTAGACAAATCAGAAAGACAGTGGGGTGGTGTTTTGGGGTTGATCCGCAGGTGTTGATCCGCAGGTGATGATCCGCAGGTGATGATCTGCAGGTGATGATCCGCAGGTGATGATCTGCAGGTGATGATCCGCAGGTGTTGATCCGCAGGTGTTGATCCGCAGGTGATGATCCGCAGGTGTTGATCCGCAGGTGTTGATCCGCAGGTGATGATCCGCAGGTGTTGATCCGCAGGTGATGATCCGCAGGTGTTGATCCGCAGGTGTTGATCCGCAGGTGTTGATCCGCAGGTGTTGATCCGCAGGTGATGATCCGCAGGTGATGATCCGCAGGTGTTGATCCGCAGGTGATGATCCGCAGGTGTTGATCCGCAGGTGTTGATCCGCAGGTGATGATCCGCAGGTGTTGATCCGCAGGTGATGATCCGCAGGTGTTGATCCGCAGGTGTTGATCCGCAGGTGTTGATCCGCAGGTGTTGATCCGCAGGTGATGATCCGCAGGTGTTGATCCGCAGGTGTTGATCCGCAGGTGTTGATCCGCAGGTGATGATCCGCAGGTGTTGATCCGCAGGTGATGATCCGCAGGTGTTGATCCGCAGGTGTTGATCCGCAGGTGTTGATCCGCAGGTGTTGATCCGCAGGTGTTGATCCGCAGGTGTTGATCCGCAGGTGATGATCCGCAGGTGATGATCCGCAGGTGTTGATCCGCAGGTGTTGATCCGCAGGTGATGAGGTGATTGTGACATTGTAAGAAACAAATGACAAAGGCAAGCAGCATTGGCGACTGTTCCAACGTTTGTCCATTCCATTGTTCTGTAACACCTTTAGCCTGAGAAGATATCATAGTTCTGTGGTATTCAGTCGGGGTTGTGACCCCTAGTGGTTCGCTGGGGAACTCCAGTGTGTTGCCAAAATAAAATAAAAGGAAGAGTACAGATTTGTGCGGGTTTGTACGGGCTTGTACGGGTTTGTACGGGTTTGTACGAGTTTTTATGGGTTTGTATGGGCTTGTATGGGTTTGTATGGGTTTGTATGGGCTTGTATGGGTTTGTATGGGTTTGTATGGGTTTGTATGGGTTTGTATGAGTTTGTATGGGACAATGAACAAATGTTTTAGAGAAAGATCATTTGTAATGGGGTTCCCAGAAATTCCGGCAAACAAATGGTGTCCCCGTTTGTTTTAGGTTTGTTTTCTCCGAGCCATTTCTTCTCATATGATACCATTTTCTGCTTACACAGACCATAGGAGGGGTCATTCAGCGTGCCAAAGTTTATGTTTAGGTTGACAAGCCATTGCCACTGGACATTTGTATGTTTATAAAGGATCATATTAAGGTTTATCCATCAAAGCAACACCTGGAATATCAAAGGCTTTCAGTATGAAGGGAGCATAATATATGCCATTTAGCAGACGCTTTTATCCAAAGCGACTTACAGTCATGTGTGCATACATTCTATGTATGGGTGGTCCCGGAATCGAACCCACTACCCTGGCGTTACAAGCGCCATGCTCTACCAACTGAGCTACAGAACACCACTTCAATCCCAACCAGAGACTAGGAGGATACAGACTAGAACACCACTTCAATCCCAACCAGAGACCGGGAGGATACAGACTAGAACACCACTTCAATCCCAACCAGAGACCGGGAGGATACAGACTAGAACACCACTTCAATTCCAACCAGAGACTGGGAGGATACAGACTAGAACACCACTTCAATCCCAACCAGAGACCGGGAGGATACAGACTAGAACACCACTTCAATCCCAACCAGAGACCGGGAGGATACAGACTAGAACACCACTTCAATCCCAACCAGAGACCGGGAGGATACAGACTAGAACACCACTTCAATTCCAACCAGAGACCGGGAGGATACAGACTAGAACACCACTTCAATCACAACCAGAGACCGGGAGGATACAGACTAGAACACCACTTCAATTCCAACCAGAGACCGGGAGGATACAGACTAGAACACCACTTCAAACCCAACCAGAGACTAGGAGGACACTGAGCCTGACCTGGAGGTTTAGTGAGTTGGGCAAAGAAGACTGAGATTAGTATAAAATTAGCTTAAAGATTGTATACAATCTATAAAAATATATTGAGATCTAAACAGCTTACATCTGAGATAATGTTTGACTGCCTCAGATTTGCATCTTGGATAAAATGAACAAAGTCATACTTATATGTTCGTATCAGGGTTCAAACCCCTCGTCTCATGCATGGTATAAGACTATGTTAGCCCTCCGAGGTAAAGCCTAAGCAGTAAGTCTTCAGGTCTCTGGCTAGCTTAACCATCACCAACCATTATGAAGCACAATTTCTCCCCTTTCCAACAAAATCCATGACGAGACCTTCATGATGCCCATCTCTGTATGGTTCAAGAAGGCAATGAGATCCGTCTTTCTAAAGATGGCGGCTGGGGAAGCGACACCTATTGCGTTACGGTGAGAAGGAGAGATATCGTGTGAGGAAACGTATTTTTCACACGATCAGTCCAACTTATCACCTTATGTAAAAAAAAATGTTTTAAAAAACACTATAAAGAGTTTATATAATGTGTCATTACATACATATTTGAAGGTTTGTGTCAGATTTGAATCAGGTTTTTTGGGCGGTGCGAAGGTAATCTTCAGAAGTAAACATTGTCTTTTGAGAGTCATGATAGCTTGCAATGATGATGCAAATAATGTCTAGGTATCCCCCCTTACCCTGTCCATGTCCCCTTACCCCGTCCCTTTCTTGTTTTTAAACGGTGAGAGAAGTGCTCCACCTGGTGGAGAGAGGCAATAAGACAGAATTAGTTGCTTTCCCACCAGCGTGCTGATACGTTACGTTACGCCATGACCGTCACGATATAAAGTACAGCGTCGGAGGGGTCCGTTATCTCAACTTTTCTCCATGTCAATCAACTCTTGAATAGAAACGTTGTTCACACCCCAGATTTTGATGGCAACACAAAATAATACAGTCGCATTAGCTTTCTTTGTAGCCTCGTTTGAATGTCGATGTGGCGCACATTTGTTTACGGAATGGGGTTAGCATACGTTAGGTCATCAAATGGCTCTGCAACAATAAATCAATGCTAGCTAGCTAAGTGTTTTTCCTGCGTTTACAATGTATCCAATTTCAGTTTGCGTTGTCAGTGTTAGTTTAGTTTTCTGTAACTTTGTAGCAAGTATGGCCTGCATGTGTAGTTGCCTATTGCGTCATGATTGCAAGGTGTCCCGATATCTTTTCCAACTGTCTGTGATCTGCTTTTAATAATATCCATTCTAGAGCTCCTTGTAATCAATCAGAAATGAGCATTCAACAATGCTTTTGAGTAATTTATTTTATTCTATGATGACAGCTAGTCTTACTGGGGACCAATAATGGGGTTAATTTAATATATTTTATCCACAGATGACTCAATCTCAATCGCACTCCACACTGCCCTTGCCCACCTGGACAAAGGGAACACCTATGTGAGAATGCTTTTCATAGACAACAGCTCAGTGTTCAACACCATAGTGCCCTCAAAGCTCATCACTAAGCTAAGGACCCTGGGACTAAACACCTCCCTCTGAAACTGGATTCTGGACTTCCTGACGGGCCACAACAGGTGGTAAGGGTAGATAGCAACACATCTGCCACGCTGATCCTCAACACTGGAAATCCCCAGGGTGCATGCTCAGTCCCCTACTTTACTCCCTGTTCACCCACGACTGCATGGCCAGGCACGACTCCAACACCATCATTAAGTTTGCTGACGACACACCAGTAGGCCTGATTACCGACAACGACGAGACAGCCTATAGGGAGGAGGTCAGAGACCTGGTCGGGTGGTGCCAGAATAACAACCTCTCCCAACCAGAGACCGGGAGGATTCAATTCCTCAACGTAACCAAGACTTAAGGAGATGATTGTGGACTACGGGAAACTTCTGACCGCAAGGGACTACAGAGGGTAGTGCGTACGGCCCAGTACATCTGCCATCCAGCACCTCTTCACCAGACGGTGTCAGAGGAAGGCCCTAGAAATTGTCAAAGAACCCAGCCACCCCAGTCATGGCAAGCGGTACCGGAGTGCCAAGTCTAGGACAACAAGGCTTCTCAACAGTTTTTAGCCTCTCTACTGAATATAGCCTCTCTACTGTATATAGCCTCTCTACTGTATATAACCTCTCTACTGTATATAGCCTCTCTACTGTATATAACCTCTCTACTGTATATAACCTCTCTACTGTATATATCCTCTCTACTGTATATAGCCTGTCTACTGTATATAGCCTCTCTACTGTATATAGCCTCTCTACTGTATATAGCCTCTCTACTGTATATATCCTCTCTACTGTATATAGCCTCTCTACTGTATATATCCTCTCTACTGTATATAGTCTCTCTACTGTATATAGTCTCTCTACTGTATATAGCCTCTCTACTGTATATAGCCTCTCTACTGTTTATAGCCTCTCTACTGTATATAGTCTCTCTACTGTATATAGTCTCTCTACTGTATATAGCCTCTCTACTATATATAGCCTCTCTACTGTTTATAGCCTGTCTACTGTATATAGCCTCTCTACTGTATATAGCCTCTCTACTGTATATAGCCTCTCTACTGTATATAACCTCTCTACTGCATATAGCCTCTCTACTGTATATAACCTCTCTACTGTATATATCCTCTCTACTGTATATAACCTCTCTACTGCATATAGCCTCTCTACTGTATATAACCTCTCTACTGTATATAGCCTCTCTACTGTATATAGCCTCTCTACTGTATATAGCCTGTCTACTGTATATAGCCTCTACTCTATATAGCCTCTCTCCTGTATATAGCCTCTCTCCTGTATATAGCCTCTCTACTGTATATAGCCTCTCTACTGTATATAGCCTCTCTACTGTATATATCCTGTCTTTTTACTGTTGTTTTATTTCTTTACTTACCTATTGTTCACCTAATACCTTTTTTGCACTGTTGGTTAGAGCCTGTAAGCATTTCACTGTAAGTTTTATTCGGGCTCACGTGACAAATAAACGTTGATTTGATTTGATTTGAACCAAAGCTAGAATGAGCACAGGGAAGGTTTTTAGGGCTTTGCTTTGGTGATTCCAATCTGTTGTCGAAGGCTTCTCTGCTAAGCTATTCAATCAATACACCTTGATGTTGTTTCAGGCAAAACAACTGGGGATTTGAAGACGACATGTGTGGACTGTGTAATCATAAACAATGTAAATGCTTTCCTCCATCCTTTTTTACACTATGAAAGAGAGCAGAGTTATAACATATTATACTGTAGACCTATAGGTCTAACTACGCCACAGGGACACAACATGGATTTCATAGCCTAAACATATATTATATATATATATATATATATATATATATATAACATATAGCTAGTCATGTTTTGTCTCCATCTTTTGAACAGTGTAGAAGAGAGCAGAGTTTTACCATGTTAATAATTACTACTGTACTTAACTTCCCCACAGGCTTTCGTTACACCTCAAGTAGCACCCTATTCCCTATATAGGGAATAGGGTGCCACCCCTGGTCTAAAGTAGTGCACTATATAGGGAATAGGGTGCCACCCCTGGTCTAAAGTAGTGTACTATATAGGGAATAGGGTGCCACCCCTGGTCTAAAGTAGTGCACTATGTAGGGAATAGGGTGCCACCCCTGGTCTAAAGTAGTGTACTATATAGGGAATAGGGTGCCACCCCTGGTCTAAAGTAGTGCACTATATAGGGAATAGGGTGCCACCCTTGGTCTAAAGTAGTGCACTATATAGGGAATAGGGTGCCACCCCTGGTCTAAAGTAGTGCACTATATAGGGAATAGGGTGCCACCCTTGGTCTAAAGTAGTGTACTATATAGGGAATAGGGTGCCACCCTTGGTCTAAAGTAGTGCACTATATAGGAATAGGGTGCCACCCCTGGTCTAAAGTAGTGTACTATATAGGGAATAGGGTGCCACCACTGGTCTAAAGTAGTGCACTATATAGGGAATAGGGTGCCACCCTTGGTCTAAAGTAGTGTACTATATAGGGAATAGGGTGCCACCCTTGGTCTAAAGTAGTGCACTATATAGGGAATAGGGTGCCACCCCTGGTCTAAAGTAGTGTACTATATAGGGAATAGGGTGCTACCACTGGTCTAAAGTAGTGCACTAATATAGGGAATAGGGTGCCACCCCTGATCTAAAGTAGTGCACTATATAGGGAATAGGGTGCCACCCCTGGTCTAAAGTAGTGTACTATATAGGGAATAGGGTGCTACCACTGGTCTAAAGTAGTGCACTATATAGGGAATAGGGTGCCACCACTGGTCTAAAGTAGTGCACTATATAGGGAATAGGGTGCCACCACTGGTCTAAAGTAGTGTACTATATAGGGAATAGGGTGCTACCACTGGTCTAAAGTAGTGCACTATATAGGGAATAGGGTGCCACCACTGACCTAAAGTAGTGTACTATATAGGGAATAGGGTGCTACCACTGATCTAAAGTAGTGCACTATATAGGGAATAGGGTGCCACCACTGGTCTAAAGTAGTGCACTATATAGGGAATAGGGTGCCACCACTGGTCTAAAGTAGTGTACTATATAGGGAATAGGGCGCCATTTAGAACTCAGCCTTTGTTTATATGTCTGTTAAAGGTAAGGTCATAGGTCACCTCAAGGCCAGGGCAACATGTACTGTAGCTATTCCCCTGTCTTAGACCTCATAGCCAGGGCAACATGTAGCTATTCCCCTGTCTTAGTCCTGCTAACTATTATCTTCATATTACCTTCATGTACTGTCAGTTAGACCTGCTAACTATTATCTTCATATTACCTTCATGTACTGTCTGTTAGACCTGCTAACTATTATCTTCATATTACCTTCATGTACTGTCTGTTAGACCTGCTAACTATTATCTTCATATTACCTTCATGTACTGTCTGTTAGACCTGCAAACTATTATCTTCATGTACTGTCTGTTAGACCTGCTAACTATTATCTTCATATTACCTTCATGTACTGTCTGTTAGACCTGCTAACTATTATCTTCATATTACCTTCATGCATGCTTTTCAACCGATCGCTGCCTGCACCCGCATGCCCGACTAGCATCACCACCCTGGATGGTTCCAACCTTGAATATGTGGACATCTATAAGTACCTAGGTGTCTGGCTAGACTGCAAACTCTCCTTCCAGACTCACATCAAACATCTCCAATCAAAAATCAAATCAAGAGTCGGCTTTCTATTCCGCAACAAAGCCTCCTTCACTCACGCTGCCAAGCTTACCCTAGTAAAACTGACTATCCTACCGATCCTCGACTTCGGCGATGTCATCTACAAAATGGCTTCCAACACTCTACTCAGCAAACTGGATGCAGTCTATCACAGTGCCATCCGTTTTGTCACTAAAGCACCTTATACCACCCACCACTGCAACTTGTATGCTCTAGTCGGCTGGCCCTCACTACATATTCGTCGCCAGACCCACTGGCTCCAGGTCATCTACAAGTCCATGCTAGGTAAAGCTCCGCCTTATCTCAGTTCACTGGTCACGATGGCAACACCCATCCGTAGCACGCGCTCCAGCAGGTGTATCTCACTGATCATCCCTAAAGCCAACACCTCATTTGGCCGCCTTTCGTTCCAGTACTCTGCTGCCTGTGACTGGAACGAATTGCAAAAATCGCTGAAGTTGGAGACTTTTATCTCCCTCTCCAACTTCAAACATCAGCTATCCGAGCAGCTAACCGATCGCTGCAGCTGTACATAGTCTATAGGTAAATAGCTCACCCTTTTTCACCTACCTCATTCCCATACTGTTTTTATACTGTTTTTATTTATTTACTTTTCTGCTCTTTTGCACACCAATATCTCTACCTGTACATGCCCATCTGATCATTTATCACTCCAGTGTTAATCTGCAAAATTGTATTATTCGCCTACCTCCTCATGCCTTTTGCACACATTGTATATAGACTGCCCATTTTTTTTTCTACTGTGTTATTGACTTGCTAATTGTTTACTCCATGTGTAACTCTGTGTTGTCTGTTCACACTGCTATGCTTTATCTTGGCCAGGTCGCAGTTGCAAATGAGAACTTGTTCTCAACTAGCCTACCTGGTTAAATAAAGGTGAAATAAAAAATGTACTGTCTGTTAGTCCTGCTAACTATTATCTTCATATTACCTTCATGTACTGTCAGTTAGACCTGCTAACTATTATCCCTGTGTAGTACCTTCATGTACTGTCTGTTAGACCTGCTAACTATTATCCCTGTGTAGTACCTTCATGTACTGTCTGTTAGACCTGCTAACTATTATCCCTGTGTAGTACCTTCATGTACTGTCTGTTAGACCTGCTAAATATTATCCCTGTGTAGTACCTTCATGTACTGTCTGTTAGACCTGCTAACTATTATCTTCATATTACCTTCATGTACTGTCAGTTAGACCTGCTAACTATTATCTTCATGTACTGTCAGTTAGACCTGCTAACTATTATCTTCATATTACCTTCATGTACTGTCAGTTAGACCTGCTAACTATTATCTTCATGTACTGTCAGTTAGACCTGCTAACTATTATCTTCATATTACCTTCATGTACTGTCAGTTAGACCTGCTAACTATTATCTTCATGTACTGTCAGTTAGACCTGCTAACTAGTATCTTCATATTACCTTCATGTACTGTCAGTTAGACCTGCTAACTATTATCTTCATATTACCTTCATGTACTGTCAGTTAGACCTGCTAACTATTATCTTCATGTACTGTCTGTTAGACCTGCTAACTATTATCTTCATATTACCTTCATGTACTGTCAGTTAGACCTGCTAACTATTATCTTCATATTACCTTCATGTACTGTCAGTTAGACCTGCTAACTCCTCTCCAGACCCTCTGATTATCTTCATGTACTGTCTGTTAGACCTGCTAACTATTATCTTCATATTACCTTCATGTACTGTCTCTACTGTTACAGTTCACTCTCCTCACACTATTCAGGTGTATATTTCACTGACAACTCTGCAATCTAAATGGGAAAGTAGTGCATTATATAGGGAATAGTGTGCCATTTGGGACTCCTGCAATAGCAGGCTGCTCCAAACAGACTTCTCAGGCCTCCAAATGTGTCCAGCTCTTTATTTTCTATACATGAGGTCCATTATGCTAATAATATCTCCTCCATGTAGCTGTATGGTCTATTGGTTTTACTTTCTGGTCTCTGGCAGTGTTTGGAACTGCTGATCTGCTGTCAAAAATGCAGAGTTCCTCTCATCCTATGCTGCCCTTCAGTCCCTTGTCTTTCTGGCCCTTATGGAGACATCTGGTCAACGGGTGCCCTTGGAAAGCTCCTTGACACCTTGATTAGCTCATTTCTTGGTGATGGCACTACCTTCTCTTCCTCTGTGTCCACTGCTAAAGCCACTTTCTATCACCCTAAATGTCAGGCTTGTGCCTCTAACCCTCCCCTCTCTGTGGACGACCTTGTCAACCATTTTGAAAATAAGGTTGACGACATCCGCTCCTCATTCACTCAACCTATTGAGTCCACTGGTCCGACTCAAACATAACTACCCTTTCGCCCCATAACGACCTCTTTCGCCCCTCTCTCTCAGATGAAATCCTGAGGCTAGTGAGTACTGGCCGCCCGACAACCTGCCAACTCAACCCATCCCCTCCTCCTTCTCCAGACCACCTCTGTAGATCTTCTCCCATTCCTCAATTCCCTCATCAATTGATCAGTGACCACTGGCTGCGTCCCCTCTGACTTCAAAACGGCTTGAGTCGCTTTCCTCCTCAGGAAACGAACACTCGACTCCTCTGAAGTCTATAACTATCCTCTATTTTCTTTCCAAAGCACTTGAGCGTGCTGTCTCTGAAAAACTCTCTTGTTTTTCCTTCTCAGAATGATCTCCTTGACCCTAACAAGTCAGGCTTCAAGAAGGGTCACTCAACCAAGACTGCTCATCTCTGTGTCACGGAGGTTCTCAGCACTGCCTAACCTAAATCTCTATCCTCTGTTCTCATCCTCCTAGATCTATCTGCTGCCTCCGACACCGTGAGCCATCACGTCCTCCTCTCCACCCGCTCAGGGCTGGATGTCTCAGGCTCTGCCTCCTCTCCACCCGCTCAGGGCTGGGTGTCTCAGGCTCTATCAGATCCTCCTCTCCACCCTCTCAGGGCTGGGTGTCTCAGGCTCTATCAGATCCTCCTCTCCACCCGCTCAGGGCTGGGCATCTCAGGCTCTATCAGATCCTCCTCTCCACCCTCTCAGGGCTGGGCGTCTCAGGCTCTATCAGATCCTCCTCTCCACCCTCTCAGGGCTGGGCATCTCAGGCTCTATCAGATCCTCCTCTCCACCCTCTCAGGGCTGGGCATCTCAGGCTCTATCAGATCCTCCTCTCCACCCTCTCAGGGCTGGGCATCTCAGGCTCTATCAGATCCTCCTCTCCACCCTCTCAGGGCTGGGCGTCTCAGGCTCTATCAGATCCTCCTCTCCACCCTCTCAGGGCTGGGCATCTCAGGCTCTATCAGATCCTCCTCTCCACCCGCTCAGGGCATGGTGTGGTGCAGACACAGATCCTCTCTGGAGATGCAGAGAGGGTAGAGAGGAGGTTCACAGTGTCGAAGGCAGTGGATAGATCTAGGAGGATGAGAACAGAGGAGAGAGCTTGACCCCCACATGGACTATGACAGTGTGAGCTCCATCTGTGATCTGTTTCACCTGTCTCTGTAATTGTCTCCACCCCATCCAGGTGTCTCTTGTTTTTCCCAGTGTATTTAACCCTGTGTTTCCTGTCTCTCTGTACCAGTGTATTTATCCCTGTGTTTCCTGTCTCTCTGTACCAGTGTATTTATCCCTGTGTTTCCTGTCTCTCTGTGCCAGTGTATTTATCCCTGTGTTTCCTGTCTCTCTGTGCCAGTGTATTTATCCCTGTGTTTCCTGTCTCTCTGTACCAGTGTATTTATCCCTGTGTTTCCTGTCTCTCTGTACCAGTGTATTTATCCCTGTGTTTCCTGTCTCTCTGTGCCAGTGTATTTATCCCTGTGTTTCCTGTCTCTCTGTGCCAATTCGTCTTGTATGTTTTCCAAATCAACGAGCATTTTTCCCGTTCTCCTGCTTTTTGCTATTCTCCTTTTTCTAGCCCTCCCATTTTGACCCGTGCCTGTATCTGGACTCTGTACCCGCCTGCCTGACCTTTCTGCCTGCCTTGACCACGAGCCTGTCTGCCACTCTGTACCTCCTGGACTCTGATCTGGTTTTGACCTTTTTTCCTGTCCACGACCATTCTCTTGCCGACCCCCTTTCGATTAATAAACATTGCAAGACTCCAACCATCTGCCTCCTCTTTCTGCATCTGGGTCTCACCTTGTGTCATGATAAAAGATATAACATCTATAGAAGAGACAGAAATGCTTTGTGGGTGGTTGCTGTATATATTCAGAGCCATGTCCCTGGAATGCTGAGAGAAAATGTAATGTCATGTGTTATTGAAGTGTTGTTTGAGCAGGTTCACTTGGCCCATCTAAAGCCTTTTCTTTTGGGGTGTTGCTATAGGCCATCAAGTATCTGAAAAATATGTGTGTAGTGCTTGATTGTATATGTGATATAGCCCTTGGTTCTCTCCAGAACTGACTGACCTCGACCAGCACAAAAACATCCTGTTGCGTACTGCATTAGCATCGAATAGAACCTTTTCAGGAAAGTCAGGAACCAATACAGTCGGTTAAGAAAGCAGAGGCTTTTTCAAACAGAAATTGGCATCATACAGCTCTAACTGCAAAAAGTTCTGGGACAAAGTCCATGGAGAATAAGAGCACCTCCTTCTGGGACACTGTACAATCCATGGAGAATAAGAGCACCTCCTTCTGGGACACTGTAATGTCCATGGAGACTGACCACTGCACTGAGGCTAGGAAACACTGTCACCACCGATAAATCCACGATAATCGAGAATTTCGAAAAGCATTTCTCTACGGCTAGCCATGCTTTCCTCCTGCCTACCCCTACTCCGGTCAACAGCACCGCACACCCCGCAGCTACCTTCCCGAGCCTCCCCAGCTTCTCCCTCACCCAAATCCAGACAGCAGATGTTCTGAAAGAGCTGAAACCCTGGACCTGTACAAATCAGCTGGGCTAGACAATCTGGACCCTCTCTTTCTAAAATTATCTGCCGCCATTGTTGCTACCCCTATTACTAGTCTGTTCAATCTTGCTTTCCTATCATCCGAGATTCGTAAAGATTGGAAAGCTGCAGCGGTCATCCCCCTCTTAAAGGTGGTGACACTCTAGACCCAAACTGTTATAGACCTATATCCATCCTTCCCTGCCTTGCCAAAGTCTTTGAAAGCCAAGTTAACAAGCAGATCGGCAACTTTTTTGAATCCCACCGTACCTTCTCAACCAATCTGGTCACGGGTGAACCTCAGCCATGCTCAAGGTACTAAACATTATCATAACCGCCATTGATAAAAGACAGTACTGTGCAGCCGCCTTCGTCAACCTGGCCAAGGCTTTCGACAGGGCTGTATTTCTTATCGGCAGACTCAACAGCCTTGGTTTCTCAAATGACTGCCTCGCCTGGTTCACCAACTACTTCTCAGATAGAGTTCAGTGTGTCAAATCGGAGGGCCTGTATTCTGGTTGGACCAATTCTCGGGCCAACCCTTTTCTCTGTAATTATCAATGATGTTGCTCTTGCTGCGGGTGATTCCTTGATCCACCTCCACGCAGACGACACCATTCTGTATACATGTGAC
The DNA here is from genome assembly GCF_023373465.1 of Oncorhynchus keta. Lineage (NCBI taxonomy): Eukaryota > Metazoa > Chordata > Actinopteri > Salmoniformes > Salmonidae > Oncorhynchus > Oncorhynchus keta. The sequence continues at coordinate 3,397,485 of NC_068450.1, read as the reverse complement.
ACTTCTTTGGACACTGTGTTAACAAACCTCCAAACAAGCTTCAATGCCATACAACTCTCCTTCCGTGGCCTCCAACTGCTCTTAAACGCTAGCAAAACTAAATGCATGCTCTTCAACCGATCACTGCCTGCACCCGCCCACCCAACTAGCATCACTACTCTGGACGGTTCTTACTTAGAATACGTGGACAACTACAAATACCTAGGTGTCTGGCGAGACTCCAAACTCTCCTTCCAGACTCATGTTAAGCATCTCCAATCAAATATTAAATGTAGAATCAGCTTCCTATTTCGCAACAAAGCCTCCTTCACTCATGCTATGTAAAACATATCCTTGTAAAACTGAGCATCCTACTGATCCGAGACTTTGGTGATGTAATTTACAAAATAGCCTCCAACACTCTACTCAGCAATCTGGATGCAGTCTATCACAGTGCCATCCGTTTTGTCACCAAAGCCCCATATACCACCCACCACTGTGACCTGTATGCTCTCGTTGATTGGCCCTCTCTACATATATTTTGCTACCTCTGGTCTCTTGGCCCTCCAACCTATAGGAAGGCAGCTCCCACTCACCCCAGTCCAAGCTCTTCTCTGTCCTGGCCAATGGTGGAACCAGGTTCCCCGAAGCTAGGACAGGAGATTCCCTGCCCATCTTTCCCCTCGAAGCTAGGACAGCAGATTCCCTGCCCATCTTTCCCCTCGAAGCTAGGACAGCAGAGTCCCTGTCCATCTTCTCCCTGAAGCTAGGACAGCAGAGTCCCTGTCCATCTTCCCCCTGAAGCAAGGACAGCAGAGTCCCTGTCCATCTTCCCCCTGAAGCTAGGACAGCAGAGTCCCTGTCCATCTTCCCCCTCGAAGCTAGGACAGCAGAGTCCCTGTCCATCTTCCCCCTGAAGCAAGGACAGCAGAGTCCCTGTCCATCTTCCCCCTGAAGCTAGGACAGCAGAGTCCCTGTCCATCTTCCCCCTGAAGCTAGGACAGCAGAGTCCCTGTCCATCTTCCCCCTGAAGCTAGGACAGCAGAGTCCCTGTCCATCTTCCCCCTGAAGCTAGGACAGCAGAGTCCCTGTCCATCTTCCCCCTGAAGCTAGGACAGCAGAGTCCCTGTCCATCTTCCCCCTGAAGCAAGGACAGCAGAGTCCCTGTCCATCTTCCCCCTGATGCTAGGACAGCAGAGTCCCTGTCCATCTTCCCCCTGAAGCAAGGACAGCAGAGTCCCTGCCCATCTTTCCCCTGATGCTGGGACAGCAGAGTCCCTGTCCATCTTCCCCCTGAAGCTAGGACAGCAGAGTCCCTGTCCATCTTCCCCCTGAAGCTAGGACAGCAGAGTCCCTGTCCATCTTCCCCCTGAAGCAAGGACAGCAGAGTCCCTGTCCATCTTCCCCCTCGAAGCTAGGACAGCAGAGTCCCTGTCCATCTTCCCCCTCGAAGCTAGGACAGCAGAGTCCCTGTCTATCTTCCCCCTCGAAGCTAGGACAGCAGAGTCCCTGTCCATCTTCCCCCTGAAGCTAGGACAGCAGAGTCCCTGTCCATCTTCCCCCTGAAGCTAGGACAGCAGAGTCCCTGTCCATCTATCCCCTCGAAGCTAGGACAGCAGAGTCCCTGTCCATCTTTCCCCTCAAAGCTAGGACAGCAGAGTCCCTGTCCATCTTCCCCCTGAAGCTAGGACAGCAGAGTCCCTGTCCATCTTCCCCCTGAAGCAAGGACAGCAGAGTCCCTGCCCATCTTTCCCCTCGAAGCTAGGACAGCAGAGTCCCTGTCCATCTTCCCCCTGAAGCAAGGACAGCAGAGTCCCTGCCCATCTTTCCCCTCGAAGCTAGGACAGCAGAGTCCCTGTCCATCTTCCCCCTGAAGCTAGGACAGCAGAGTCCCTGTCCATATATCCCCTCGAAGCTAGGACAGCAGAGTCCCTGCCCATCTTTCCCCTCGAAGCTAGGACAGCAGAGTCCCTGTCCATCTTCCCCCTGAAGCTAGGACAGCAGAGTCCCTGTCCATCTTCCCCCTCGAAGCTAGGACAGCAGAGTCCCTGTCCGTCTTCCCCCTCGAAACTAGGACAGCAGAGTCCCTGTCCATCTTCCCCCTGAATATACTAACTACTGTGATATGTGGTTGTCCCACCTAGCTATCTGATTATACTGACTACTGTTATATGTGGTATGTGGTTCTCTAACCTAGCTATCTGAAGATGAATATACTAACTACTGTGATATGTGGTTGTCCCACCTAGATATCTGAATATACTAACTACTGTGATATGTGGTTGTCCACCTAGCTATATGAATATACTAACTACTGTGATATGTGGTTGTCCCTCCTAGCTATCTGAATATACTAACTACTGTGATATGTGGTTGTCCACCTAGCTATCTGAATATACTAACTACTGTAATATGTGGTTGTCCCACCTAGCTATCTGAATATACTAACTACTGTGATATGTGGTTGTCTCACCTAGCCGTCTGAATATACTAACTACTGTGCTATGTGGTTGTCCCACGTAGCTATCTGAATATACTAACTACTGTTATATGTGGTTCTCTAACCTAGCTATCTGAATATACTAACTACTGTGATATGTGGTTGTCTGACCTAGCTATCTGAATATACTAACTACTGTGATATGTGGTTGTCCACCTAGCTATCTGAATATACTAACTACTGTGATATGTGGTTGTCCACCTCGCTATCTGAATATACTAACTACTGTGATATGTGGTAGTCCACCTAGCTATCTGAATATACTAACTACTGTGATATGTGGTTGTCTCACCTAGCTATCTGAATATACTAACTACTGTGATATGTGGTTGTCCCACCTAGCTATCTGAATATACTAACTACTGTGATATGTGGTTGTCTCACCTAGCTATCTGAATATACTAACTACTGTGATATGTGGTTGTCTCACCTAGCTATCTGAATATACTAACTACTGTGATATGTGGTTGTCTCACCTAGCTATCTGAATATACTAACTACTGTGATATGTGGTTGTCTCACCTAGCTATCTGAATATACTAACTACTGTGATATGTGGTTGTCTGACCTAGCTATCTGAAGATGAATACTGTGTAAATGTCTTCCTTTGTCTATTTCCTGACAGCACTCTTCTCATTGTGTTTAGAGAGTTTAACTTAAATATCTGTAACAGACCTCGTTGACTGTCATTTCATTTATGATTACAAAATGCATGATTGAATAACTGTCTGTAACAGAAAGAAAAGTGGTGAACAGGGCATGTTCTTGTTATAGGGTGACACCATGGTTGTTCTTACAAACCATCTGCTACCACTTAGCTACTCATTTTTATTTCATTCCTTGTATGAGAAAGTGTTACTTTTTAATATTTAAAAATAGGACTGTAAAAATAAAGAATTGCTAGTAAGCCATCTTGAAAGACCACTTAATAAGTACGCTCTGATGGTTTTAAGCTCCTTGGGATCGTGATGGTGGGGAGACCAGCAGGTGCTCCATACTTATCAGGACTGGTGGTTGGAGAGGAAGAGGAGGAGAGGAAAGGAGCGGAGGAGGAGGAGAAGAGAGGAGGAGGAGAAGAGAGGAGGAGGAGAAGAGAGGAGGAGGCAGAGCAAAAGGAGAGGAGGAAGAGAAAGGAGGAGAAGAGAGGAGGAGAAGAGAGGAGGAGGAGAGAGGCTGGGAGGAGGAGGAGAGAGCAGGAGGCAGAGGGGGAGGATAGAGGAGGAGGAAGAGAAAAAGGAGAGGAAGAGGAGAAATGAGGAGGAAGAGGAGGAGGAGGAGGATAGAGAAGGAGGCAAGGAGGCTGGGGGAAGGGAGGGAGGAGGAGGAGAGAGGAGGAGAAGGAGAGAGGAGGAGGCAGAGAGGAGGAGAATAGAGAAGGAGGCAGGAAAGAGGAGGAGAGAGCAGGAGGAGGACAAGGAGGAAGGGAGAGTGGAAAGTGAGACGTTCTCTTGCACCCCAAGCACCGTTTCAATTACATAATGTTGCTGAAATTCAATTGTCTCCAATTGTCTCCATCCCCCTGTGATCCATCACTTTTCTTTGTAGTGTAACAGTCACTGAGATACTGTTTCATGTTCCCGGGGATCCATTTTCACCACACTGTGAAAAACAATGCAAATTCAATGTGTTTTAGGCACCAGGTCACTAATATCACTGTGCTCTACTGTTCTGGACTGGACACGGTCTGGACTAGACTGGTCTGGACTGGACTGGTCTGGGCTGAACTGGTCTGGACTGGTCTAGACTGGTCTGGTCTGAACTGGTCTGGACTGGTCTGGTCTGGTCTGGACTGGTCTGGACTGAACTGGTCTGGTCTGGTCTGGACTGGTCTGAACTGCTCTGGTCAGGACTGGTCTTGACTGGTCTGAACTGGTCTGGACTGGTCTGGTCTGAACTGGTCTGGTCTGAACTGGTCTGGTCAGGACTGGTCTGGACTGGACTGGTCTGGACTAGACTGGTCTGGACTAGACTGGTCTGGTCTGAACTGGTTTGGACTGGTCTGGACTGGTCTGGACTGGTCTGGTCTGAACTGGTCTGGACTGGTCTGGTCTGGTCTGGACTCTAGCCTCACTGACAGCACAGATTTCTATTTCTACTGCTGGATATTTAATAGCTACAGTGGCAGTGGAGGCTGGTGGGAGGAGCTTTAGGAGGACAGGCTGATTGTAATGGCTAGAATGGAATACATGGAACGGTATCTCAAACACATCAATCATATGGAAACCGCGTGTTCGGCTCCATTTCTTCTCTACTATTCCAGCCAGTACAATGAGCCCTTCCTCCAATAGCTCCTTCCACCAGCCTCCACTGTACAGTACCTCTCTAGGGTTTCCTCCAATAGCTCCTTCCACCAGCCTCCACTGTACAGTACCTCTCTAGGGGTTTCCTCCAATAGCTCCTTCCACCAGCCTCCACTGTACAGTACCTCTCTAGGGTTTCCTCCAATAGCTCCTTCCACCAGCCTCCACTGTACAGTACCTCTCTAGGGGTTTCCTCAATAGCTCCTTCCACCAGCCTCCACTGTACAGTACCTCTCTAGGGGTTTCCTCCAATAGCTCCTTCCACCAGCCTCCACTGTACAGTACCTCTCTAGGGGTTTCCTCCAATAGCTCCTTCCACCAGCCTCCACTGTACAGTACCTCTCTAGGGGTTTCCTCCAATAGCTCCTTCCACCAGCCTCCACTGTACAGTACCTCTCTAGGGGTTTCCTCCAATAGCTCCTTCCACCAGCCTCCACTGTACAGTACCTCTCTAGGGGTTTCCTCCAATAGCTCCTTCCACCAGCCTCCACTGTACAGTACCTCTCTAGGGGTTTCCTCCAATAGCTCCTTCCACCAGCCTCCACTGTACAGTACCTCTCTAGGGGTTTCCTCCAATAGCTCCTTCCACCAGCCTCCACTGTACAGTACCTCTCTAGGGGTTTCCTCCAATAGCTCCTTCCACCAGCCTCCACTGTACAGTACCTCTCTTGGGGTTTCCTCCAATAGCTCCTTCCACCAGCCTCCACTGTACAGTACCTCTCTTGGGGTTTCCTCCAATAGCTCCTTCCACCAGCCTCCACTGTACAGTACCTCTCTAGGGGTTTCCTCCAATAGCTCCTTCCACCAGCCTCCACTGTACAGTACCTCTCTAGGGGTTTCCTCCAATAGCTCCTTCCACCAGCCTCCACTGTACAGTACCTCTCTTGGGGTTTCAGTACCTAAACCTCTCTTGGGGTTTCCTCCAATAGCTCCTTCCACCAGCCTCCACTGTACAGTACCTCTCTTGGGGTTTCCTCCAATAGCTCCTTCCACCAGCCTCCACTGTACAGTACCTCTCTAGGGGTTTACAGGCCGCATTGACTTCAGAGTACTGCAAAGAGGAAACGTGAAAAGTGAGCAAAGGGGAGGGGGACTGGTTCGGCATCTACTGAACGTCGTTTTAAAGCATCGGTTGGGGACTTGTAAAACTTGATTAAATTGGATGTCAAATGGCACATTGAGTTGGTTCATTTACAGTAGTTGGGTTCTGTTTAACAGATCAATTATGAGTCTCTCTGTCAGGCTGCTGTTTGGAAGACTCTGAGGGGAAGAATAGACTGCTTATCATAGTGGACCTTCTGAGGGTTACAGCCAGTCAACTACCATCCAGTAGGAGGGAAAGACACACCTTTTGTCAGGATATGTCCTCCTCAAACCCCTCTGAGGGTTACAGCCAGTCAACTACCATCCAGTAGGAGGGAAAGACACACCTTTTGTCAGGATATGTCCTCCTCAAACCATTCTGAGGGTTACAGCCAGTCAACTACCATCCAGTAGGAGGGAAAGACACACCTTTTGTCAGGATATGTCCTCCTCAAACCCCTCTGAGGGTTACAGCCAGTCAACTACCATCCAGTAGGAGGGAAAGACACACCTTTTGTCAGGATATGTCCTCCTCAAACCCCTCTGAGGGTTACAGCCTGTCAACTACCATCCAGTACGAGGGAAAGACACCTGCTATCAGGATATGTTCTCCTGAACTTTCACTGAAACTGAACTTCTACTTCAGTTTTACTGATTTTTAACTGATGGGAAATCCAAGCGTTCCTAATGTACTCTCTGACGAAGTGTCACGCCCTGGCCATAGAGAGGCATTCTATGTTTATTTTCTATGTTTTGGATTTCTGTGTTGTTTGGCCGGGTGTGGTTCTCAATCAGAGGCAGCTGTCTATCGTTGTCTACAGACTACAGTGTCTATCATATATACAGCTGTCTATCGTTGTCTACAGACTACAGTGTCTATCATATATACAGCTGTCTATCGTTGTCTACAGACTACAGTATCTATCATATATACAGCTGTCTATCGTTGTCTACAGACTACAGTGTCTATCATATATATACAGCTGTCTATCGTTGTCTACAGACTACAGTGTCTATCATATATACAGCTGTCTATCGTTGTCTACAGACTACAGTGTCTATCATATATACAGCTGTCTATCGTTGTCTACAGACTACAGTGTCTATCATATATACAGCTGTCTATCGTTGTCTACAGACTACAGTGTCTATCATATATACAGCTGTCTATCGTTGTCTACAGACTACAGTGTTTATCATATATACAGCTGTCTATCGTTGTCTACAGACTACAGTGTTTATCATATATACAGCTGTCTATCGTTGTCTACAGACTACAGTGTCTATCATATATACAGCTGTCTATCGTTGTCTACAGACTACAGTGTCTATCATATATACAGCTGTCTATCGTTGTCTACAGACTACAGTGTCTATCATATATACAGCTGTCTATCGTTGTCTACAGACTACAGTGTCTATCATATATACAGCTGTCTATCGTTGTCTACAGACTACAGTGTTTATCATATATACAGCTGTCTATCGTTGTCTACAGACTACAGTGTCTATCATATATACAGCTGTCTATCGTTGTCTACAGACTACAGTGTTTATCATATATACAGCTGTCTATCGTTGTCTACAGACTACAGTGTTTATCATATATACAGCTGTCTATCGTTGTCTACAGACTACAGTGTCTATCATATATACAGCTGTCTATCGTTGTCTACAGACTACAGTGTCTATCATATATACAGCTGTCTATCGTTGTCTACAGACTACAGTGTCTATCATATATACAGCTGTCTATCGTTGTCTACAGACTACAGTGTCTATCATATATACAGCTGTCTATCGTTGTCTACAGACTACAGTGTCTATCATATATACAGCTGTCTATCGTTGTCTACAGACTACAGTGTCTATCATATATACAGCTGTCTATCGTTGTCTACAGACTACAGTGTCTATCATATATACAGCTGTCTATCGTTGTCTACAGACTACAGTGTCTATCATATATACAGCTGTCTATCGTTGTCTACAGACTACAGTGTCTATCATATATACAGCTGTCTATCGTTGTCTACAGACTACAGTGTCTATCATATATACAGCTGTCTATCGTTGTCTACAGACTACAGTGTTTATCATATATACAGCTGTCTATCGTTGTCTACAGACTACAGTGTTTATCATATATACAGCTGTCTATCGTTGTCTACAGACTACAGTGTCTATCATATATACAGCTGTCTATCGTTGTCTACAGACTACAGTGTCTATCATATATACAGCTGTCTATCGTTGTTTTTAAACTTTGTTTCCATTGAACACGCCGTACAAATAAAGGTATTTTAATTCATTATAGGAAGAGCGCCTTGGTTCTCCTTTTTTTATGATTCCTAATGTTTGTTGATTTAATATGGATACAGATCTACAGCTGTTCTGTTCCAAGACTACAGTGGACTACAGTGCCACTAGACTACAGTGCCACCAGACTACAGTGGACTACAGTGCCACTAGACTACAGTGCCACTAGACTACAGTGCCACTAGACTACAGTGCCACTAGACTACAGTGCCACAAGACTACAGTGGACTACAGTGCCACTAGATTACAGTGCCACTAGACTACAGTGCCACTAGACGACAGTGCCACAAGACTACAGTGGACTACAGTGCCACAAGACTACAGTGCCACTAGACTACAGTGCCACTAGACTACAGTGCCACTAGACTACAGTGCCACTAGACTACAGTGCCACTAGAATACAGTGTCACTAGACTACAGTGCCACTAGACTACAGTGCCACTAGACTACAGTGCCACAAGACTACAGTGCCACTAGACTACAGTGCCACTAGACTACAGTGCCACAAGACTACAGTGCCACTAGACTACAGTGCCACTAGACTACAGTGGACTACAGTGCCACAAGACTACAGTGCCACAAGACTACAGTGCCACTAGACTACAGTGCCACTAGACTACAGTGCCACTAGACTACAGTGCCACTAGACTACAGTGCCACTAGACTACAGTGGACTACAGTGCCACAAGACTACAGTGCCACAAGACTACAGTGCCACTAGACTACAGTGCCACTAGACTACAGTGCCACTAGACTACAGTGCCACTAGACTACAGTGCCACTAGACTACAGTGCCACTAGAATACAGTGTCACTAGACTACAGTGCCACTAGAATACAGTGTCACTAGACTACAGTGCCACTAGACTACAGTGCCACTAGACTACAGTGCCACTAGACTACAGTGCCACTAGACTACAGTGCCACTAGACTACAGTGCCACAAGACTACAGTGCCACTAGACTACAGTGCCACAAGACTACAGTGCCACTAGACTACAGTGCCACTAGACTACAGTGCCACTAGACTACAGTGTCACTAGACTACAGTGCCACAAGACTACAGTGCCACTAGACTACAGTGCCACAAGACTACAGTGCCACAAGACTACAGTGCCACTAGACTACAGTGCCACTAGACTACAGTGCCACTAGAATACAGTGCCACTAGAATACAGTGCCACTAGACTACAGTGCCACTAGACTACAGTGCCACTAGACTACAGTGCCACTAGAATACAGTGCCACTAGACTACAGTGCCACTAGACTACAGTGCCACTAGACTACAGTGCCACTAGAATACAGTGCCACAAGACTACAGTGCCACGAGACTACAGTGCCACTAGACTACAGTGCCACTAGACTACAGTGCCACTAGAATACAGTGCCACTAGACTACAGTGCCACTAGAATACAGTGCCACTAGACTACAGTGCCACTTTGATTTGCAACCGTCATTATCCTAAGCCTCATTTTAAAATAGTCTCTTTCAAAAACAAAACCACTCGACATTGCAAAAGTTTGCATTTCTACCCGAAATCATCATCATCATCATCAGTCTTCCATCTTCGACCACCTGACAATCAGCTAGCAACACTGGATGTGTTTTGAATAAAACTTGGGAGAACATGTCTCCCTCCAGACTCACCAAGCATTAATCACAGGTGGTGTAATATGCTATACTCATTGTTATGCAGCAGGTCCTAGCCGTTAGCTGCTGTTAGCGCTGATGTCTGATAAGGATGTATGTCCCTTCCGGGCTTCCGTACGTCTGTCTGCACACGAAGACCAATAATAAAAGAAGAAGAAGTCATCATCAGAAAAGGCCAGAGCTCTGATAAATGACAATAGGCTGCATACAAAATGTCACCCTATTCCTTATATATTGCCCAATGGTCAAAGTAGCGCACTATATAGTGAACAAGGTGCTATTTCAGACACACCCTATACCACCACCCTCCACTTCTACCTGGGCCATTGCTTTTTTTCTTCTCAGAATCAATTAGATTTTTTCTTTTTAATGACGGTGTGATGATGATGCATGTGGGTCTACTAAGACATGAATGGGATATGAAAGGTCTCTGAGAGCTAGACAAATGACCACCATTATTTCACCAATCAGAGAGGCGGGGCCCTCTATATGTTCTAATTTGAATGGTAATAACATTCTGAATTGCTTTTGTCCTACCAGGACACTGCCTCCATTGACATGCAGCCTGGCAAGGTAACCTTGAGTTCACTAACCCAGACTCTTAAGGACGCAGCCTAAATTACAACCCATTACCTATGTAGTGCACTACTTTTGACCAGAGCCGTATGGGGCCTGATCAAGGCACCAGTCAAAGGTAGAGGGCTATGAGGAATAGGGTTCCACTTTGAGAAAGAGCGGTTAAATCACCATCCAGGATATCAAATCAAATCAAATGTATTTATATAGACCTATAGCTGGATCTATCGATCAAATCAAATCAAATGTATTTATATAGACGTATAGCTGGATATATCGATCAAATCAAATCAAATGTATTTATATAGACGTATAGCTGGATCTATCGATCAAATCAAATCAAATGTATTTATATAGACCTATAGCTGGATCTATCGATCAAATCAAATCAAATGTATTTATATAGACCTATAGCTGGATCTATCGATCAAATCAAATCAAATGTATTTATATAGACGTATAGCTGGATCTATCGATCAAATCAAATCAAATGTATTTATATAGACGTATAGCTGGATCTATCGATCAAATCAAATCAAATGTATTTATATAGACCTATAGCTGGATCTATCGATCAAATCAAATCAAATGTATTTATATAGACGTATAGCTGGATCTATCGATCAAATCAAATCAAATGTATTTATATAGACGTATAGCTGGATATATCGATCAAATCAAATCAAATGTATTTATATAGACCTGGATCTATCAATCAATCAATCAAAATTCTACCATTCTACCATTCTACCATCCTACCATTCTACCATTCTAAATCAAATCAAATCAAATCAAAATTATTTATATAGCCCCTTCGTACATCAGCTGATATCTCAAAGTGCTGTACAGAAACCCAGCCTAAAACCCCAAACAGCAAGCAATGCAGGTGTAGAAGCATCCTACCATTCTACCAGTGGTCCTTCTGTAGCTCAGTTGGTAGAGCATGGCGCTTGTAACGCCAGGGTAGTGGGTTCGATTCCGGGACCACCCATACGTAGAATGTATGCACACATGACTGTAAGTCGCTTTGGATAAAAGCGTCTGCTAAATGGCATATTATATTATATTATTACCATCCTACCATTCTACCATCCTACCATTCTACATCAAATCAAATCAAATCAAAATGATTTATATAGCCCCTTCATACATCAGCTGATATCTCAAAGTGCTGTACAGAAACCCAGCCTAAAACCCCCAAACAGCAAGCAATGCAGGTGTAGAAGCACCTGTCTTGCCTGTAATTACATGACAAGACAGAAAGATGAGAACACTACTAAGCTGTAGCTCCTTCTTTACTGTAACGTAACAGGAGGAGTAGGGCTCTAGTGGTCTCAGACGTTACTGTAACGTAACAGGAGGAGTTGCTAAAATGACTAATAAAACTATTGATACAACTACTAATATAACTAACACTACTACTGCTACAACTACTAATATAACTAATGAAACGACTGCTGAAACTACTGCTAAGACTACTAATAAAACTACTGCTAAGACTACTGCTAAAACTACTAATAAAACTACTGCTAAGACTACTGCTAAAACTACTAATAAAACTACTGCTAAGACTACTGCTAAAACTACTAATAAAACTACTGCTAAGACTACTGCTAAAACTACTAATAAAACTACTGCTAAGACTACTGCTAAAACTACTAATAAAACTACTGCTAAGACTACTGCTAAAACTACTAATAAAACTACTGCTAAGACTACTGCTAAAACTACTAATAAAACTACTGCTAAGACTACTGCTAAAACTACTAATAAAACTACTGCTAAGACTACTGCTAAAACTACTAATAAAACTACTGCTAAGACTACTGCTAAAACTACTAATAAAACTACTAATAAAACATCTAATAAAACTACTACTAAAACTACTGCTAAAACTACTAATAAACTACTGCTAAAACTACTAATAAAACTACTAATAAAACATCTAATAAAACTACTACTAAAACTACTGCTAAAACTACTACTAAAACTACTGCTAAAACTACTAATAAAACTACTGCTAAAACTACTAATAAAACTACTAATAAAACATCTAATAAAACTACTACTAAAACTACTGCTAAAACTACTAATAAAACTACTGCTAAGACTACTGCTAAAACTACTAATAAAACTACTGCTAAGACTACTGCTAAAACTACTAATAAAACTACTGCTAAGACTACTGCTAAAACTACTAATAAAACTACTAATAAAACATCTAATAAAACTACTACTAAAACTACTGCTAAGACTACTGCTAAAACTACTAATAAAACTACTGCTAAGACTACTGCTAAAACTACTAATAAAACTACTGCTAAGACTACTGCTAAAACTACTAATAAAACTACTGCTAAGACTACTGCTAAAACTACTAATAAAACTACTGCTAAGACTACTGCTAAAACTACTAATAAAACTACTGCTAAGACTACTGCTAAAACTACTAATAAAACTACTAATAAAACATCTAATAAAACTACTACTAAAACTACTGCTAAAACTACTAATAAAACTACTGCTAAAACTACTAATAAAACTACTAATAAAACATCTAATAAAACTACTACTAAAACTACTGCTAAAACTACTACTAAAACTACTGCTAAAACTACTAATAAAACTACTGCTAAAACTACTAATAAAACTACTAATAAAACATCTAATAAAACTACTACTAAAACTACTGCTAAAACTACTAATAAAACTACTGCTAAGACTACTGCTAAAACTACTAATAAAACTACTGCTAAGACTACTGCTAAAACTACTAATAAAACTACTGCTAAGACTACTGCTAAAACTACTAATAAAACTACTAATAAAACATCTAATAAAACTACTACTAAAACTACTGCTAAAACTACTAATAAAACTACTGCTAAAACTACTAATAAAACTACTAATAAAACATCTAATAAAACTACTACTAAAACTACTGCTAAAACTACTACTAAAACTACTGCTAAAACTACTAATAAAACTACTGCTAAAACTACTAATAAAACTACTAATAAAACATCTAATAAAACTACTACTAAAACTACTGCTAAAACTACTAATAAAACTACTGCTAAGACTACTGCTAAAACTACTAATAAAACTACTGCTAAGACTACTGCTAAAACTACTAATAAAACTACTGCTAAGACTACTGCTAAAACTACTAATAAAACTACTAATAAAACATCTAATAAAACTACTACTAAAACTACTGCTAAAACTACTAATAAAACTACTGCTAAAACTACTAATAAAACTACTAATAAAACATCTAATAAAACTACTACTAAAACTACTGCTAAAACTACTACTAAAACTACTGCTAAAACTACTAATAAAACTACTGCTAAAACTACTAATAAAACTACTAATAAAACATCTAATAAAACTACTACTAAAACTACTGCTAAAACTACTAATGAAACTACTGCTAAAACTACTAATAAAACTACTAATAAAACATCTAATAAAACTACTACTAAAACTACTGCTAAAACTACTGCTAAAACTACTGCTAAAACTACTAATAAAACTACTAATAAAACTACTACTAAAACTACTGCTAAAACTACTAATAAAACTACTGCTAAAACTACTAATAAAACTACTAATAAAACATCTAATAAAACTACTACTAAAACTACTGCTAAAACTACTAATAAAACTACTGCTAAAACTACTAATAAAACTACTAATAAAACATCTAATAAAACTACTACTAAAACTACTGCTAAAACTACTAATAAACTACTGCTAAAACTACTAATAAAACTACTAATAAACTACTGCTAAAACTACTAATAAACTACTGCTAAAACTACTAATAAACTACTGCTAAAACTACTAATAAAACTACTAATAAAACTACTGCTAAAACTACTAATAAAACAGTAGTTTTACTGATGTCTAGACTGTACAGGTTACTGATGTCTGGACTGTACAGGTTACTGATGTCTGTACTGTACAGGTTACGAATGTCTGGACTGTACAGGTTACTGATGTCTGTACTGTACAGGTTACTGATGTCTGTACTGTACAGGTTACTGATGTCTGTACTGTACAGGTTACGGATGTCTGGACTGTACAGGTTACTGATGTCTGGACTGTACAGGTTACTGATGTCTGTACTGTACAGGTTACTGATGTCTGTACTGTACAGGTTACTGATGTCTGGACTGTACAGGTTACTGATGTCTGTACTGTACAGGTTACTGATGTCAACCCCAATGCACCATCAACCCCAACGCACCATCAACCCCAACGCACCATCAACCCCAATGCACCATCAACCCCAATGCACCATCAACCCCAATGCACCATCTACCCCAATGCACCATCTACCCCAACGCACCATCAACCCCAATGCACCATCAACCCCAATGCACCATCTACCCCAATGCACCATCAACCCCAATGCACCATCAACCCCAATGCACCATCAACCCCAACGCACCATCTACCCCAATGCACCATCAACCCCAACGCACCATCAACCCCAATGCACCATCAACCCCAATGCACCATCAACCCCAATGCACCATCAACCCCAATGCACCATCTACCCCAATGCACCATCAACCCCAACGCACCATCTACCCCAATGCACCATCTACCCCAATGCACCATCAACCCCAATGCACCATCTACCCCAATGCACCATCAACCCCAATGCACCATCAACCCCAATGCACCATCTACCCCAACGCACCATCAACCCCAATGCACCATCTACCCCAATGCACCATCAACCCCAATGCACCATCTACCCCAATGCACCATCAACCCCAATGCACCATCAACCCCAATGCACCATCAACCCCAATGCACCATCTACCCCAATGCACCATCAACCCCAATGCACCATCAACCCCAATGCACCATCTACCCCAATGCACCATCAACCCCAACGCACCATCAACCCCAACGCACCATCAACCCCAACGCACCATCTACCCCAACGCACCATCAACCCCAATGCACCATCTACCCCAATGCACCATCAACCCCAACGCACCATCAACCCCAATGCACCATCAACCCCAATGCACCATCTACCCCAATGCACCATCAACCCCAATGCACCATCAACCCCAATGCACCATCAACCCCAATGCACCATCTACCCCAATGCACCATCTACCCCAATGCACCATCTACCCCAATGCACCATCAACCCCAATGCACCATCAACCCCAATGCACCATCTACCCCAATGCACCATCTACCCCAATGCACCATCAACCCCAATGCACCATCTACCCCAATGCACCATCAACCCCAATGCACCATCAACCCCAACGCACCATCAACCCCAATGCACCATCAACCCCAACGCACCATCAACCCCAACGCACCATCAACCCCAATGCACCATCAACCCCAATGCACCATCAACCCCAACGCACCATCAACCCCAATGCACCATCAACCCCAATGCACCATCAACCCCAATGCACCATCTACCCCAATGCACCATCAACCCCAACGCACCATCTACCCCAATGCACCATCTACCCCAATGCACCATCAACCCCAATGCACCATCTACCCCAATGCACCATCTACCCCAATGCACCATCAACCCCAATGCACCATCTACCCCAACGCACCATCTACCCCAATGCACCATCAACCCCAATGCACCATCAACCCCAATGCACCATCTACCCCAATGCACCATCAACCCCAATGCACCATCAACCCCAATGCACCATCTACCCCAATGCACCATCAACCCCAATGCACCATCAACCCCAATGCACCATCTACCCCAATGCACCATCAACCCCAATGCACCATCAACCCCAACGCACCATCAACCCCAATGCACCATCAACCCCAACGCACCATCAACCCCAACGCACCATCAACCCCAATGCACCATCAACCCCAATGCACCATCAACCCCAACGCACCATCAACCCCAATGCACCATCAACCCCAATGCACCATCAACCCCAATGCACCATCTACCCCAATGCACCATCAACCCCAACGCACCATCTACCCCAATGCACCATCTACCCCAATATACCATCAACCCCAATGCACCATCTACCCCAATGCACCATCAACCCCAATGCACCATCAACCCCAATGCACCATCTACCCCAACGCACCATCAACCCCAATGTACCATCTACCCCAATGCACCATCAACCCCAATGCACCATCTACCCCAATGCACCATCTACCCCAATGCACCATCAACCCCAATGCACCATCAACCCCAATGCATCTACCATCTACCCCAATGCACCATCAACCCCAATGCACCATCAACCCCAATGCACCATCTACCCCAATGCACCATCTACCCCAATGCACCATCAACCCCAACGCACCATCAACCCCAACGCACCATCAACCCCAACGCACCATCTACCCCAACGCACCATCAACCCCAATGCACCATCTACCCCAATGCACCATCAACCCCAACGCACCATCAACCCCAATGCACCATCAACCCCAATGCACTATCTACCCCAATGCACCATCAACCCCAATGCACCATCAACCCCAACGCACCATCAACCCCAATGCACCATCAACCCCAACGCACCATCAACCAAGAACATGAGAAAAATGGAAAAGACAAAAGGAAACAACAATGCAGTAAAAACAAAGGACTTCAGGGTCTAAAATCATAACAGCAAGAGGCCACATGTTGGAGTGCAAGTCTGGCACTATTTACATATGTGTGTGTGTGTGTGCATGTGAATGAGAGTGTGTGTGCATGTGAATGAGAGTGTGTATGTGCATGTGAATGAGAGTGTGTATGTGCATGTGAATGAGAGTGTGTGTGTGTGTGCATGTGAATGAGAGTGTGTGTGCATGTGAATGAGAGTGTGTGTGCATGTGAATGAGAGTGGTGTGTGTATGTGCATGTGAATGAGAGTGTGTGTATGCATGTGAATGAGAGTGTGTGTGCATGTGAATGAGAGTGTGTGTGCATGTGAATGAGAGTGTGTATGTGCATGTGAATGAGAGTGTGTATGTGCATGTGAATGAGAGTGTGTGTGTGTGTGTGCATGTGAATGAGAGTGTGTGTATATGCATGTGAATGAGAGTGTGTGTGTGCATGTGAATGAGAGTGTGTGTGTGCATGTGAATGAGAGTGTGTGTGTGTGCATGTGAATGAGAGTGTGTGTATATGCATGTGAATGAGAGTGTGTGTGTGTGCATGTGAATGAGAGTGTGTGTGTGTGCATGTGAATGAGAGTGTGTGTATATGCATGTGAATGAGTGTGTGTGTGTGTGCATGTGAATGAGAGTGTGTGTGTGCATGTGAAAGAGTGTGTGTGTGTGCATGTGAATGAGAGTGTGTGTGTGCATGTGAATGAGAGTGTGTGTATATGCATGTGAATGAGAGTGTGTGTGTGCATGTGAATGAGAGTGTGTGTGCATGTGAATGAGAGTGTGTGTGTGCATGTGAATGAGAGTGTGTGTATATGCATGTGAATGAGAGTGTGTGTGTGCATGTGAATGAGAGTGTGTGTGTGTGTGCATGTGAATGAGAGTGTGTGTATATGCATGTGAATGAGAGTGTGTGTATATGCATGTGAATGAGAGTGTGTGTGTGCATGTGAATGAGAGTGTGTGTGTGTGCATGTGAATGAGAGTGTGTGTGCATGTGAATGAGAGTGTGTGTATATGCATGTGAATGAGAGTGTGTGTGCATGTGAATGAGAGTGTGTGTGTGTGCATGTGAATGAGAGTGTGTGTATATGCATGTGAATGAGAGTGTGTGTGTGCATGTGAATGAGAGTGTGTGTGTGTGCATGTGAATGAGAGTGTGTGTATATGCATGTGAATGAGAGTGTGTGTGTGCATGTGAATGAGAGTGTGTGTGCATGTGAATGAGAGTGTGTGTGTGTGTGTGTGTGTGTGTGTGTGTGTGTGTGTGTGTGTGTGTGTGTGTGTGTGTGTGTGTGTGTGTGTGTGTGTGAATGAGAGTGTGTGTGTGAATGAGAGTGTGTGTGTGCATGTGAATGAGAGTGTGTGTGTGCATGTGAATGAGAGTGTGTGTGTGTATGCATGTGAATGAGAGTGTGTGTATGTGCATGTGAATGAGAGTGTGTGTATGTGCATGTGAATGAGAGTGTGTGTATATGCATGTGAATGAGAGTGTGTGTATGTGCATGTGAATGAGAGTGTGTGTATGTGCATGTGAATGAGAGTGTGTGTGCATGTGAATGAGAGTGTGTGTATATGCATGTGAATGAGAGTGTGTGTGCATGTCAATGAGAGTGTGTGTGTGTGTGCATGTGAATGAGAGTGTGTATATGCATGTGAATGAGAGTGTGTGTATATGCATGTGAATGAGAGTGTGTGTATATGCATGTCAATGAGAGTGTGTGTGCATGTGAATGAGAGTGTGTGTATATGCATGTGAATGAGAGTGTGTGTGCATGTGAATGAGAGTGTGTGTGTGCATGTGAATGAGAGTGTGTGTGTGTGCATGTGAATGAGAGTGTGTGTGTGTGTGTGTGTGTGTGAATGAGAGTGTGTGTGTGTGAATGAGAGTGTGTGTATATGCATGTGAATGAGACTGTGTGTGTGCATGTGAATGAGAGTGTGTGTGTGCATGTGAATGAGAGTGTGTGTATATGCATGTGAATGAGAGTGTGTGTGTGCATGTGAATGAGAGTGTGTGTGTGCATGTGAATGAGAGTGTGTGTATATGCATGTGAATGAGAGTGTGTGTGTGTGCATGTGAATGAGAGTGTGTGTGTGTGTGCATGTGAATGAGAGTGTGTGTATATGCATGTGAATGAGAGTGTGTGTATATGCATGTGAATGAGAGTGTGTGTGTGCATGTGAATGAGAGTGTGTGTGTGTGCATGTGAATGAGAGTGTGTGTGCATGTGAATGAGAGTGTGTGTATATGCATGTGAATGAGAGTGTGTGTGCATGTGAATGAGAGTGTGTGTGTGTGCATGTGAATGAGAGTGTGTGTATATGCATGTGAATGAGAGTGTGTGTGTGTGCATGTGAATGAGAGTGTGTGTGTGTGCATGTGAATGAGAGTGTGTGTATATGCATGTGAATGAGAGTGTGTGTGTGCATGTGAATGAGAGTGTGTGTGTGTGCATGTGAATGAGAGTGTGTGTGTGTGTGTGTGTGTGTGTGTGTGTGTGTGTGTGTGTGTGTGTGTGTGTGTGTGTGTGTGTGTGTGTGTGTGAATGAGAGTGTGTGTGTGTGAATGAGAGTGTGTGTGTGTGAATGAGAGTGTGTGTGTGCATGTGAATGAGAGTGTGTGTGTGCATGTGAATGAGAGTGTGTGTGTGTATGCATGTGAATGAGAGTGTGTGTATGTGCATGTGAATGAGAGTGTGTGTATGTGCATGTGAATGAGAGTGTGTGTATATGCATGTGAATGAGAGTGTGTGTATGTGCATGTGAATGAGAGTGTGTGTGCATGTGAATGAGAGTGTGTGTATATGCATGTGAATGAGAGTGTGTGTGCATGTCAATGAGAGTGTGTGTGTGTGTGCATGTGAATGAGAGTGTGTGTATATGCATGTGAATGAGAGTGTGTGTATATGCATGTGAATGAGAGTGTGTGTGCATGTGAATGAGAGTGTGTGTGTGCATGTGAATGAGAGTGTGTGTGTGTGCATGTGAATGAGAGTGTGTGTGTGTGTGTGTGTGTGTGTGTGTGTGTGTGTGTGTGTGTGTGTGTGTGTGTGTGTGTGTGTGTGTGTGTGTGTGTGTGTGTGTGTGTGTGTGTGTGAATGAGAGTGTGTGTGTGTGAATGAGAGTGTGTGTGTGCATGTGAATGAGAGTGTGTGTGTGCATGTGAATGAGAGTGTGTGTGTATGCATGTGAATGAGAGTGTGTGTATGTGCATGTGAATGAGAGTGTGTGTATGTGCATGTGAATGAGAGTGTGTGTATATGCATGTGAATGAGAGTGTGTGTATGTGCATGTGAATGAGAGTGTGTGTGCATGTCAATGAGAGTGTGTGTGTGTGCATGTGAATGAGAGTGTGTGTATATGCATGTGAATGAGAGTGTGTGTATATGCATGTGAATGAGAGTGTGTGTGCATGTGAATGAGAGTGTGTGTATATGCATGTGAATGAGAGTGTGTGTGTGTGCATGTGAATGAGAGTGTGTGTATATGCATGTGAATGAGAGTGTGTGTGTATGCATGTGAATGAGAGTGTGTGTATATGCATGTGAATGAGAGTGTGTGTATGCATGTGAATGAGAGTGTGTGTATATGCATGTGAATGAGAGTGTGTGTGTATGCATGTGAATGAGAGTGTGTGTATATGCATGTGAATGAGAGTGTGTGTATGTGCATGTGAATGAGAGTGTGTGTGTGTGCATGTGAATGAGAGTGTGTGTGTATGCATGTGAATGAGAGTGTGTGTATATGCATGTGAATGAGAGTGTGTGTATGTGCATGTGAATGAGAGTGTGTGTGTGTGCATGTGAATGAGAGTGTGTGTATGTGCATGTGAATGAGAGTGTGTGTAATATTCATGTGTACAAACACCTGCACAGCATCAGCCTCAGGCACACCGGCGTTGGCTGTAAAAACACTGCCACTAATTGTCATTTAAACATACTTTTGTTCTGTTTTATTTTGACTTTATTTTTGACTTTATTTTTGACTTTATTTTTGACTTTATTTTTTATACTTTTTATCTTTGACCATCATTGTACCAGCCGCCCAACAACTCAACTCCACGCCCAACAATTCCACATCCCAACCATCAGCTTCCCTCAGCCCATCCCATCTATCTTCACTGGCCTCTGAATTCAGCTTCCCTCAGCCCATCCCATCTATCTTCACTGGCCTCTGAATCCAGCTTCCCTCAGCCCATCCCATCTATCTTCACTGGCCTCTGAATTCAGCTTCCCTCAGCCCATCCCATCTATCTTCACCCTCTTTCAATTCAGCTTCCCAGCCCATCCCATCTATCTTCACTGGCCTCTGAATTCAGCTTCCCTCAGCCCATCCCATCTATCTTCACTGGCCTCTGAATTCAGCTTCCCTCAGCCCATCCCATCTATCTTCACTGGCCTCTGAATTCAGCTTCCCTCAGCCCATCCCATCTATCTTCACTGGCCTCTGAATTCAGCTTCCCTCAGCCCATCCCATCTATCTTCACTGGCCTCTGAATTCAGCTTCCCTCAGCCCATCCCATCTATCTTCACTGGCCTCTGAATTCAGCTTCCCTCAGCCCATCCCATCTATCTTCACTGGCCTCTGAATTCAGCTTCCCTCAGCCCATCCCATCTATCTTCACTGGCCTCTGAATTCAGCTTCCCAGCCCATCCCATCTATCTTCACTGGCCTCTGAATTCAGCTTCCCTCAGCCCATCCCATCTATCTTCACTGGCCTCTGAATTCAGCTTCCCTCAGCCCATCCCATCTATCTTCACTGGCCTCTGAATTCAGCTTCCCTCAGCCCATCCCATCTATCTTCACTGGCCTCTTTGAATGTATACATACACTACCGTTCAATAGTTTGGAGTCACTTATAAATGTCCTTGTTTTCGAAAGATAAGCAAAGAAATGTGTCCATTAAAATACCATCAAATTGATCAGAAATACAGTGTAGACATTGGTAATGTTGTAAATGACTATTGTAGCTGGAAACGGCTGATTTTTGAGTGGAATATCTACATAGGAGTACAGAGGCCCATTATCAGCAACCATCACTCCTGTGTTCCAATGGCACATTGTGTTAGCTAATCCAAGTTTATCATTTTAAAAGTTAATTGATCATTAGAAAACCCTTTGCAATCCTGTTAGCGCAGCTGAAAACTGTTGTTCTGATTAAAGAAGCAATACAACTGTATGGTTAGTGAGGTAAGTGAAGTTAGTATGGTTAGTGAGGTTAGTGAGGTTAGTATGGTTAGTGAGGTTAGTTAGGTTAGTATAGTTAGTATTGCATCAGCATTTTATGGGTTCGATTACAAGCTCAAAATGGCCAGAAACAAAGCACTTTCTCCTGAAACTCGTCAGTTTATTCCTGTTCTGAGAAATGAAGACTATTCCATGCGATAAATTGCCAAGAAACTGAAGATCTCCTACAACGCTGTGTACTACTCCCTTCACAGAACAGCGCAAACTGGCTCTAACCAGAATAGAAAGAGGAGTGGGAGGCCCCGGTGCACAACTGAGCAAGAGGATAAGTACATTAGAGTGTCTAGTTTGAGAAACAGACGCCTCACAAGTCCTCAACTGGCAGCTTCATTAAATAGCACGCGCAAAACACCAGTCTCAACGTCAACAGTTGATGCAGAGTTCCTCTGTCCAGTGTCTGTGTTCTTTTGCCCA
Source organism: Oncorhynchus keta (assembly GCF_023373465.1). NCBI lineage: Eukaryota > Metazoa > Chordata > Actinopteri > Salmoniformes > Salmonidae > Oncorhynchus > Oncorhynchus keta. Next base: position 3,374,769 of record NC_068450.1, on the reverse strand, counting down.
TCTTAATCTTTTATTTGTATTGGTCAGTCTGAGATATGGCTTTTTAGTTGCAACTCTGCCTAGAAGGTCAGCATCTCGGAGTCGCCTCTTGTTGAAGGTTGAGACTGGTGTTTTAGCTGGGTCTATAGCTGGGTCTATAGCTGGGTCTATAAATGTGTCTATAACTGGGCCTATAAATGGGCCTATAACTGGGCCTATAGCTGGGTCTATAACTGGGTCTATAGCTGGGTCTATAACTGGGCCTATAGCTGGGCCTATAGCTGGGTCTCTAGCTGGGTCTCTAGCTGGGTCTATAACTGGGTCTACTATTATTGTTATGAATGTTATAAACATTTACATTACATTTAAGTCATTTAGCAGACGCTCTTATCCAGAGTGACTTACAAATTGGTGCATTCACCTTATGACATCCAGTGGAACAGCCACTTTACAATAGTGCATCTAAATCTTTTAAGGGGGTGAGAAGGATTACTTTATCCTATCCTAGGTATTCCTTAAAGAGGTGGGGTTTCAGGTGTCTCCGGAAGGTGGTGATTGACTCCGCTGTCCTGGCGTCGTGAAGGAGTTTGTTCCACCATTGGGGGCCAGAGCAGCGAACAGTTTTGACTGGGCTGAGCGGGAACTGTACTTCCTCAGTGGTAGGGAGGCGAGCAGGCCAGAGGTGGATGAACGCAGTGCCCTTGTTTGGGTGTAGGGCCTGATCAGAGCCTGGAGGTACTGAGGTGCCGTTCCCCTCACAGCTCCGTAGGCAAGCACCGTGGTCTTGTAGCGGATGCGAGCTTCAACTGGAAGCCAGTGGAGAGAGCGGAGGAGCGGGGTGACGTGAGAGAACTTGGGAAGGTTGAACACCAGACGGGCTGCGGCGTTCTGGATGAGTTGTAGGGGTTTAATGGCACAGGCAGGGAGCCCAGCCAACAGCGAGTTGCAGTAATCCAGACGGGAGATGACAAGTGCCTGGATTAGGACCTGCGCCGCTTCCTGTGTGAGGCAGGGTCGTACTCTGCGGATGTTGTAGAGCATGAACCTACAGGAACGGGCCACCGCCTTGATGTTAGTTGAGAACGACAGGGTGTTGTCCAGGATCACGCCAAGGTTCTTAGCGCTCTGGGAGGAGGGACACAATGGAGTTGTCAACCGTGATGGCGAGATCATGGAATGGGCAGTCCTTCCCGGGAGGAAGAGCAGCTCCGTCTTGCCGAGGTTCAGCTTGAGGTGGTGATCCGTCATCCACACTGATATGTCTGCCAGACATGCAGAGATGCGATTCGCCACCTGGTCATCAGAAGGGGGAAAGGAGAAGATGAATTGTGTGTCGTCTGCATAGCAATGATAGGAGAGACCATGTGAGATTATGACAGAGCCAAGTGACTTGGTGTATAGCGAGAATAGGAGAGGGCCTAGAACAGAGCCCTGGGGACACCAGTGGTGAGAGCGCGTGGTGAGGAGACAGATTCTCGCCACGCCACCTGGTAGGAGCGACCTGTCAGGTAGGACGCAATCCAAGCGTGGGCCGCGCCGGAGATGCCCAACTCGGAGAGGGTGGAGAGGAGGATCTGATGGTTCACAGTATCGAAGGCAGCCGATAGGTCTAGAAGGATGAGAACAGAGGAGAGAGAGTTAGCTTTAGCAGTGCGGAGCGCCTCCGTGATACAGAGAAGAGCAGTCTCAGTTGAATGACTAGTCTTGAAACCTGACTGATTTGGATCAAGAAGGTCATTCTGAGAGAGATAGCGGGAGAGCTGGCCAAGGACGGCACGTTCAAGAGTTTTGGAGAGAAAAGAAAGAAGGGATACTGGTCTGTAGTTGTTGACATCGGAGGGATCGAGTGTAGGTTTTTTCAGAAGGGATGCAACTCTCGCTCTCTTGAAGACGGAAGGGACGTAGCCAGCGGTCAGGGATGAGTTGATGAGCGAGGTGAGGTAAGGGAGAAGGTCTCCGGAAATGGTCTGGAGAAGAGAGGAGGGGATAGGGTCAAGCGGGCAGGTTGTTGGGCGGCCGGCCGTCACAAGACGCGAGATTTCATCTGGAGAGAGAGGGGAGAAAGAGGTCAGAGCATAGGGTAGGGCAGTGTGAGCAGAACCAGCGGTGTCGTTTGACTTAGCAAACGAGGATCGGATGTCGTCGACCTTCTTTTCAAAAGAGAGGGAGGGGGGGAGGGGGAGGAGGATTCAGGAGGGAGGAGAAGGTGGCAAAGAGCTTCCTAGGGTTAGAGGCAGATGCTTGGAATTTAGAGTGGTAGAAAGTGGCTTTAGCAGCAGAGACAAAGCAGGAAAATGTAGAGAGGAGGGAGTGAAAGGATGCCAGGTCCGCAGGGAGGCGAGTTTTCCTCCATTTCCGCTCGGCTGCCCGGAGCCCTGTTCTGTGAGCTCGCAATGAGTCATCGAGCCACGGAGCGGGAGGGGGAGGACCGAGCCGGCCTGGAGGATAGGGGACATAGAGAGTCAAAGGATGCAGAAAGGGAGGAGAGGAGGGTTGAGGAGGCAGAATCAGGAGATAGGTTGGAGAAGGTTTGAGCAGAGGGAAGAGATGATAGGATGGAAGAGGAGAGAGTAGCGGGGAGAGAGAGCGAAGGTTGGGACGGCGCGATACCATCCGAGTAGGGGCAGTGTGGGAAGTGTTGGATGAGAGCGAGAGGGAAAAGGATACAAGGTAGTGGTCGGAGACTTGGAGGGGAGTTGCAGTGAGGTTAGTGGAAGAACAGCATCTAGTAAAGATGAGGTTGAGCGTATTGCCTACCTTGTGAGTAGGGGCGGAAGGTGAGAGGGTGAGGTCAAAAGAGGAGAGGAGCGGAAAGAAGGAGGCAGAGAGGAATGAGTCAAAGGTAGACGTGGGGAGGTTAAAGTCGCCCAGAACTGTGAGAGGTGAGCCGTCCTCAGGAAAGGAGCTTATCAAGGCATCAAGCTCATTGATGAACTCTCCGAGGGGACCTGGAGGGCGATAAATGATAAGGATGTTAAGCTTGAAAGGGCTGGTAACTGTGACAGCATGGAATTCAAAGGAGGCGATAGACAGATGGGTAAGGGAGAAAGAGAGAATGGCCACTTGGGAGAGATGAGGATCCCGGTGCCACCACCCCGCTGACCAGAAGCTCTCGGGGTGTGCGAGAACACGTGGGCGGACGAAGAGAGAGCAGTAGGAGTAGCAGTGTTATCTGTGGTGATCCATGTTTCCGTCAGTGCCAAGAAGTCGAGGACTGGAGGGAGGCATAGGCTGAGATGAACTCTGCCTTGTTGGCCGCAGATCGGCAGTTCCAGAGGCTACCGGAGACCTGGAACTCCACGTGGGTCGTGCGCGCTGGGACCACCAGATTAGGGTGGCCGCGGCCACGCGGTGTAGAGCGTTTGTATGGTCTGTGCAGAGAGGAGAGAACAGGGATAGACAGACACATAGTTGACAGGCTACAGAAGAGGCTACGCTAATGCAAGGAGATTGGAATGACAAGTGGACTACACGTCTCGAATGTTCAGAAAGTTAAGCTTACGTAGCAAGAATCTTATTGACTAAAATGATTAAAATGATACAGTACTGCTGAAGTAGGCTAGCTGGCAGTGGCTGCGTTGTTGACTTTGTAGGCTAGCTGGCAGTGGCTGCGTTGTTGACACTACACTAAATAAAGAGAAGCGTTGAATATTTCTGTGAGGTGTGAAAGCCATTTCTTCTTCACATCTGTTATCCTATCTATAATCTGACAGAGCAATACCATCCACTAGCAGAATGACAAGACAGGTCCTCAACAGCAAGCAACAGGTCAGGGTGGGGATGTTAGAACAGACACAATAAAATAGGAGGAAATTTGTTCTGAAATAAAGAGCAATGTTGAAATAAAAGAGAGAGAGAGAGAGAGAGAGAGAGAGACAGAGAGAGAGAGGTAGAGAGAGAGAGAGAGAGAGAGAGAGAGAGTGAGAGAGAGAGAGAGAGAGAGAGAGAGAGAGTATAGAGAGAGAGAGAGAGAGAGAGAGAGAGAGTATAGAGAGGTATAGAGAGAGAGAGAGAGAGAGAGAGAGAGAGAGAGAGAGAGAGAGAGAGAGAGAGAGAGGGAGAGAGAGAGACGTGTGTGTTCCTTTGGGACCCATTTAGCTCTGCTGGGGGAGTGGAAGCTGAACGCTGTTATGTGAGGATGAGGACTGGTGACTAACTTGTACCTCTGGAGAATGAAATGAGAGGCAATTTTCCCTGACAGTATGCAGCACGCAAACACACACATACACACAGAGCACATACAGAGCACACACAGAGCACACACACAGAGCACACACAGAGCACATACAGAACACACACAGAGCACACACACACACAGCAACAACAGTACATCTCCCTCTCATTGGGGATGACAGATGGAGTCTCCTAAATGACATCAGCAGAGATATCTACACAACTAAATCCTCATATCATAACAGCTCTGGTGGTCAGACTAATGACCACTAATGCACTCTCTCTCTATTCTATAATAATTTACTAGGAAGGTAGAACCAATGTTTGGTCCTTCTGTGGCTCAGTTGGTAGAGCATGGCGCTTGTAACGCCAGGGTAGTGGGTTCGATTCCCGGGACCACCCATACGTAGAATGTATGCACACATGACTGTAAGTCGCTTTGGATAAAAGCGTCAGCTAAATGGCATATATTATTATTATTATTATTATTACGTCCATCTCTCTGTAACGTTGGGAGAGTAATGGGTGTGGAGTCAGACCGCAGAGAGCAGAAGGTAGAACAAATGTTTACGTCCATCTCTCTGTAACGCCGGGAGAGTGATGGGTGTGGAGTCAGACGCAGAGAGCAGAAGGTAGATGGGAAAAAAACGTAACAGGGACAAACATGGCTGAAGCCCAAAACACAGGCGCAACAAAACCCAAACCCACTGTTACCAAAACACAGGAGCAACAAAACCCCAAACCCACTGTTACCAAAACACAGGAGCAACAAACCCCAAACCCACTGTTACCAAAACACAGGAGCAACAAACCCCAAACCCACTGTTACCAAAACACAGGAGCAACAAAACCCCAAACCACTGTTACCAAAACACAGGAGCAACAAACCCCAAACCCACTGTTACCAAAACACAGGAGCAACAAAACCCCAAACCCACTGTTACCAAAACACAGGAGCAACAAACCCCAAACCCACTGTTACCAAAACACAGGAGCAACAAACCCCAAACCCACTGTTACCAAAACACAGGAGCAACAAAACCCCAAACCACTGTTACCAAAACACAGGCACAACAAACCCACTGTTACCAAAACACAGGACAGCGAAAACCCAAACCCACTTTTACCAAAACACAGGCGCAACAAAACCCAAACCCACTTTTACCAAAACACAGGCGCAACAAAACCCAAACCCACTTATCCCAAAACACAGGAGCAACAAAACCCAAACCCACTGTTACCAAAACAGGTGAGTGAGGTTAGTATGGTTAGTGAGGTCAGTATGGTTAGTATGGTTTTGTGGTTAGTATGGTTAGTGAGGTTAGTGAGGTTAGTGAGGTTAGTGAGGTTAGTGAGGTTAGTGAGGTTAGTGAGGCTAGTGAGGTTAGTATGGTTAGTGAGGTTAGTGAGGTTAGTGAGGTTAGTATGGTTAGTGAGGTTAGTATGGTTAGTGTGGTTAATGAGGTTAGTATGGTTAGTATGGTTAGTGAGGTTAGTATGGTTATTATGGTTAGTGAGGTTAGTGAGGTTAGTGAGGCTAGTGAGGTTAGTATGGTTAGTGAGGTTAGTGAGTTGGTATGGTTAGTGAGGTTAGTTAGGTTAGTATAGTTAGTGAGGTTAGTATGGTTAGTGAGGTTAGTATGGTTAGTGAGGTTAGTGAGGTTAGTATGGTTAGTGAGGTTAGTGAGGTTAGTGAGGTTAGTGAGATTAGTATGGTTAGTGAGGTTAGTTAGGTTAGTGTGGTTAGTGAGGTTAGTATGGTTAGTGAGGTTAGTATGGTTAGTGAGGTTAGTGAGGTTAGTATGGTTAGTGAGGTTAGTTAGGTCAGTATGGTTAGTATGGTTAGTATGGTTAGTGAGGTTAGTGAGGTTAGTGTGGTAAGTGAGGTTAGTGAGGTTAGTATGGTTAGTATGGTTAGTGAGGTTAGTATGTTTATTATGGTTAGTATGGTTAGTGAGGTTAGTGAGGCTAGTGAGGTTATTGAGGTTAGTGAGGTCACTATGGTTAGTGAGCTTAGTATGGTTAGTATGGTTCGTATGGTTAGTGAGATCAGTGAGGTTAGTGAGGTTAGTATGGTTAGTGTGGTTAGTGAGGTTAGTATGGTTAGTGAGGTTAGTGAGGTTTGTGAGGTTAGTATGGTTATTATGGTTAGTGAGGTTAGTATGGTTAGTGAGGTTAGTGAGGCTAGTGAGGTTAGTATGGTTAGTGAGGTTTGTGAGGTTAGTGTGGTTAGTATGGTTAGTGAGGTTAGTGAGGTTAGTATGGTTAGTGAGGTTAGTGAGGTAATTGTGGTTAGTGAGGTTAGTATGGTTAGTGAGGTTAGTATGGTTAGTGTGGTTAGTGAGGTTAGTATGGTTAGTGAGGTTAGTATGGTTAGTGAGGTTAGTGTTGTTAGTGAGGTTAGTGAGGTTAGTGTGGTTAGTGAGGTTAGTGAGGTTAGTATGGTTAGTGAGGTTAGTGAGGTTAGTATGGTTAGTGAGGTTTGTTTGGTTAGTGTTGTTAGTGAGGTTAGTGAGGTTAGTATGGTTAGTGAGGTTAGTGTGGTTAGTGAGGTTAGTGAGGTTAGTGTGGTTAGTGAGGTTAGTATGGTTAGTGAGGTTAGTGAGGTTAGTGTGGTTAGTGAGGTTAGTATGGTTAGTGAGGTTAGTGAGGTTGGTGAGGTAAGTGAGGTTAGTGTTGTTAGTGATGTTACTATGGTTAGTGATGTTCGTTAGGTTAGTATCGTTAGTATGGTTAGTGAGGTTAGTTAGGTCAGTATGGTTAATGAGGTTAGTGAGGTTAGTATGGTTAGTGAGGTTAGTTAGGTCAGTATGGTTAGTATGGTTAGTATGGTTAGTGAGGTTAGTGAGGTTAGTGTGGTAAGTGAGGTTAGTGAGGTTAGTATGGTTAGTATGGTTAGTGAGGTTAGTATGTTTATTATGGTTAGTATGGTTAGTGAGGTTAGTGAGGCTAGTGAGGTTATTGAGGTTAGTGAGGTCACTATGGTTAGTGAGCTTAGTATGGTTAGTATGGTTCGTATGGTTAGTGAGATCAGTGAGGTTAGTGAGGTTAGTATGGTTAGTGTGGTTAGTGAGGTTAGTATGGTTAGTGAGGTTAGTGAGATTTGTGAGGTTAGTATGGTTATTATGGTTAGTGAGGTTAGTATGGTTAGTGAGGTTAGTGAGGCTAGTGAGGTTAGTATGGTTAGTGAGGTTTGTGAGGTTAGTGTGGTTAGTATGGTTAGTGAGGTTAGTGAGGTTAGTATGGTTAGTGAGGTTAGTGAGGTAATTGTGGTTAGTGGGGTTAGTATGGTTAGTGAGGTTAGTTTGGTTAGTGTGGTTAGTGAGGTTAGTATGGTTAGTGAGGTTAGTATGGTTAGTGAGGTTAGTGTTGTTAGTGAGGTTAGTGAGGTTAGTGAGGTTAGTGAGGTTAGTGAGGTTAGTATGGTTAGTGAGGTTAGTGAGATTAGTGAGGTTAGTGAGGTTAGTATGCTTAGTGATGTTTGTGAGGTTAGTGAGGTTAGTATGGTTAGTGAGGTTAGTGAGGTTCGTGAGATTAGTGAGGTTATTGTTGTTAGTGAGGTTAGTATGGTTAGTGAGGTTAGTATGGTTAGTGTGGTTAGTGAGGTTAGTGAGGTTAGTGATGTTATATGGTTAGTGATGTTTGTGAGGTTAGTGAGGTTAGTATGGTTAGTGAGGTTAGTGAGGTTCGTGAGGTTAGTGAGGTTAGTGAGGTTAGTGTTGTTAGTGAGATTACTATGGTTAGTGATGTCCGTTAGGTTAGTATCGTTAGTATGGTTAGTGAGGTTAGTATGGTTAGTGAGGTTAGTGAGGTTAGTATGGTTAGTGAGGTTTGTTTGGTTAGTGTTGTTCGTGAGGTTAGTGAGGTTAGTATGGTTAGTGAGGTTAGTGTGGTTAGTGAGGTTAGTGAGGTTAGTATTGTTAGTGAGGTTAGTATGGTTAGTGAGGTTAGTGAGGTTAGTGTGGTTAGTGAGGTTAGTATGGTTAGTGAGGTTAGTGAGGTTGGTGAGGTAAGTGAGGTTAGTGTTGTTAGTGATGTTACTATGGTTAGTGATGTTTGTTAGGTTAGTATCGTTAGTATGGTTAGTGAGGTTAGTATGGTTAGTGTGGTTAATGAGGTTAGTATGGTTAGTATGGTTAGTATGGTTAGTGAGGTTAGTATGGTTATTATGGTTAGTGAGGTTAGTGAGGTTAGTGAGGCTAGTGAGGCTAGTGAGGTTAGTATGGTTAGTGAGGTTAGTGAGTTGGTATGGTTAGTGAGGTTAGTTAGGTTAGTATAGTTAGTGAGGTTAGTATGGTTAGTGAGGTTAGTATGGTTAGTGAGGTTAGTGAGGTTAGTATGGTTAGTGAGGTTAGTGAGGTTAGTGAGGTTAGTGAGATTAGTATGGTTAGTGAGGTTAGTTAGGTTAGTGTGGTTAGTGAGGTTAGTATGGTTAGTGAGGTTAGTATGGTTAGTGAGGTTAGTGAGGTTAGTATGGTTAGTGAGGTTAGTTAGGTCAGTATGGTTAGTATGGTTAGTATGGTTAGTGAGGTTAGTGAGGTTAGTGTGGTAAGTGAGGTTAGTGAGGTTAGTATGGTTAGTATGGTTAGTGAGGTTAGTATGTTTATTATGGTTAGTATGGTTAGTGAGGTTAGTGAGGCTAGTGAGGTTATTGAGGTTAGTGAGGTCACTATGGTTAGTGAGCTTAGTATGGTTAGTATGGTTCGTATGGTTAGTGAGATCAGTGAGGTTAGTATGGTTAGTGTGGTTAGTGAGGTTAGTATGGTTAGTGAGGTTAGTGAGGTTTGTGAGGTTAGTATGGTTATTATGGTTAGTGAGGTTAGTATGGTTAGTGAGGTTAGTGAGGCTAGTGAGGTTAGTATGGTTAGTGAGGTTTGTGAGGTTAGTGTGGTTAGTATGGTTAGTGAGGTTAGTGAGGTTAGTATGGTTAGTGAGGTTAGTGAGGTAATTGTGGTTAGTGAGGTTAGTATGGTTAGTGAGGTTAGTTTGGTTAGTGTGGTTAGTGAGGTTAGTATGGTTAGTGAGGTTAGTATGGTTAGTGAGGTTAGTGTTGTTAGTGAGGTTAGTGAGGTTAGTGTGGTTAGTGAGGTTAGTGAGGTTAGTATGGTTAGTGAGGTTAGTGAGGTTAGTATGGTTAGTGAGGTTTGTTTGGTTAGTGTTGTTAGTGAGGTTAGTGAGGTTAGTATGGTTAGTGAGGTTAGTGTGGTTAGTGAGGTTAGTGAGGTTAGTGTGGTTAGTGAGGTTAGTATGGTTAGTGAGGTTAGTGAGGTTAGTGTGGTTAGTGAGGTTAGTATGGTTAGTGAGGTTAGTGAGGTTGGTGAGGTAAGTGAGGTTAGTGTTGTTAGTGATGTTACTATGGTTAGTGATGTTCGTTAGGTTAGTATCGTTAGTATGGTTAGTGAGGTTAGTTAGGTCAGTATGGTTAATGAGGTTAGTGAGGTTAGTATGGTTAGTGAGGTTAGTTAGGTCAGTATGGTTAGTATGGTTAGTGAGGTTAGTATGTTTATTATGGTTAGTATGGTTAGTGAGGTTAGTATGGTTATTATGGTTAGTGAGGTTAGTATGGTTAGTGAGGTTAGTGAGGTTAGTATGGTTAGTGTGGTTAGTGAGGTTAGTGAGGTTAGTATGGTTAGTGATGTTTGTGAGGTTAGTGAGGTTAGTGAGGTTAGTATGGTTAGTGAGGTTAGTGAGGTTAGTGTGGTTAGTGAGGTTAGTATGGTTAGTGAGGTTAGTATGGTTAGTGAGATCAGTGAGGTTAGTATGGTTAGTGTGGTTAGTGAGGTTAGTGAGGTTAGTGAGGTTAGTATGGTTAGTGAGGTTAGTGAGATTAGTGAGGTTAGTGAGGTTAGTATGCTTAGTGATGTTTGTGAGGTTAGTGAGGTTAGTATGGTTAGTGAGGTTAGTGAGGTTCGTGAGATTAGTGAGGTTATTGTTGTTAGTGAGGTTAGTATGGTTAGTGAGGTTAGTATGGTTAGTGTGGTTAGTGAGGTTAGTGAGGTTAGTGATGTTATATGGTTAGTGATGTTTGTGAGGTTAGTGAGGTTAGTATGGTTAGTGAGGTTAGTGAGGTTCGTGAGGTTAGTGAGGTTAGTGAGGTTAGTGTTGTTAGTGAGATTACTATGGTTAGTGATGTCCGTTAGGTTAGTATCGTTAGTATGGTTAGTGAGGTTAGTATGGTTAGTGAGGTTAGTGAGGTTAGTATGGTTAGTGAGGTTTGTTTGGTTAGTGTTGTTCGTGAGGTTAGTGAGGTTAGTATGGTTAGTGAGGTTAGTGTGGTTAGTGAGGTTAGTGAGGTTAGTATTGTTAGTGAGGTTAGTATGGTTAGTGAGGTTAGTGAGGTTAGTGTGGTTAGTGAGGTTAGTATGGTTAGTGAGGTTAGTGAGGTTGGTGAGGTAAGTGAGGTTAGTGTTGTTAGTGATGTTACTATGGTTAGTGATGTTTGTTAGGTTAGTATCGTTAGTATGGTTAGTGAGGTTAGTATGGTTAGTGTGGTTAATGAGGTTAGTATGGTTAGTATGGTTAGTATGGTTAGTGAGGTTAGTATGGTTATTATGGTTAGTGAGGTTAGTGAGGTTAGTGAGGCTAGTGAGGTTAGTATGGTTAGTGAGGTTAGTGAGTTGGTATGGTTAGTGAGGTTAGTTAGGTTAGTATAGTTAGTGAGGTTAGTATGGTTAGTGAGGTTAGTGTGGTTAGTGAGGTTAGTATGGTTAGTGAGGTTAGTGAGGTCTGTGAGATTAGTATGGTTATTATGGTTAGTGAGGTTAGTATGGTTAGTGAGGTTTGTGAGGTTAGTGTGGTTAGTGAGGTTAGTATGGTTAGTGAGGTTAGTATGGTTAGTGAGGTTAGTATGGTTAGTGAGGTTAGTGAGGTTAGTGTGGTTAGTGAGGTTAGTATGGTTAGTGAGGTTAGTATGGTTAGTGAGGTCAGTGAGGTTAGTATGGTTAGTGTGGTTAGTGAGGTTAGTGAGGTTAGTATGCTTAGTGATGTTTGTGAGGTTAGTGAGGTTAGTATGGTTAGTGAGGTTAGTGAGGTTTGTGAGATTAGTGAGGTTAGTGAGGTTAGTGTTGTTAGTGAGGTTACTATGGTTAGTGATGTCCGTTAGGTTAGTATCGTTAGTATGGTTAGTGAGGTTAGTGAGGTTAGTATGGTTAGTGAGGTTAGTGAGGTTAGTATGGTTAGTGAGGTTAGTGAGGTTAGTGTGGTTAGTGATGTTACTATGGTTAGTATTAGTATTGGAACTAGTGTTTTCTCTCCACACTGCCTCACCTGAATGTCTTCTCTTTAAATTAAATGAATCCAACCCCTCCACTACCATGTGTTCCTGTCCCCCCCCCCCTCCACTACCATGTGTTCCTGTCTCCCCTCCCTCCACTAACATGTGTTCCTGTCTCCCCATCCCCTCCCTCCACTACCATGTGTTCCTGTCTCCCCCTCCCTCCACTACCATGTGTTCCTGTCTCCCCTCCCTCCACTACCATGTGTTCCTGTCTCCCCCTCCCTCCACTACCATGTGTTCCTGTCTCCCCTCCCTCCACTAACATGTGTTCCTGTCTCCCCCTCCCTCCACTAACATGTGTTCCTGTCTCCCCCTCCCTCCACTACCATGTGTTCCTGTCTCCCCCTCCCTCCACTACCATGTGTTCCTGTCTCCCCAGCCCCTCCCTCCACTACCATGTGTTCCTGTCTCCCCTCCCTCCACTACCATGTGTTCCTGTCTCCCCCTCCCTCCACTAACATGTGTTCCTGTCTCCCCCTCCCTCCACTACCATGTGTTCCTGTCTCCCCCTCCATCCACTAACATGTGTTCCTGTCTCCCCCAGCCCCTCCCTCCACTACCATGTGTTCCTGTCTCCCCCAGCCCCTCCCTCCACTACCATGTGTTCCTGTCTCCCCAGCCCCTCCCTCCACTACCATGTGTTCCTGTCTCCCCCAGCCCCTCCCTCCACTACCATGTGTTCCTGTCTCCCCCATCCCCTCCCTCCACTACCATGTGTTCCTGTCTCCCCCTCCCTCCACTACCATGTGTTCCTGTCTCCCCATCCCCTCCCTCCACTACCATGTGTTCCTGTCTCCCCCTCCCCTCCCTCCACTAACATGTGTTCCTGTCGCCCCAACCCCCTCCCTCCACTACCATGTGTTCCTGTCCCCCCCTCCCTCCACTACCATGTGTTCCTGTCTCCCACATCCCCTCCCTCCACTACCATGTGTTCCTGTCTCCCCCAGCCCCTCCCTCCACTACCATGTGTTCCTGTCTCCCCTCCCTCCACTACCATGTGTTCCTGTCTCCCCCTCCCTCCACTACCATGTGTTCCTGTCTCCCCTCCCTCCACTACCATGTGTTCCTGTCTCCCCTCCCTCCACTAACATGTGTTCCTGTCTCCCCATCCCCTCCCTCCACTACCATGTGTTCCTGTCTCCCCCTCCCTCCACTACCATGTGTTCCTGTCTCCCCCTCCCTCCACTACCATGTGTTCCTGTCTCCCCCATCCCCTCCCTCCACTACCATGTGTTCCTATATCCCCCTCCCTCCACTACCATGTGTTCCTGTCTCCCCCTCCCTCCACTACCATGTGTTCCTGTCTCCCCCTCCCTCCACTACCATGTGTTCCTGTCTCCCCCTCCCTCCACTACCATGTGTTCCTGTCTCCCCCTCCCTCCACTACCATGTGTTCCTGTCTCCCGTACCTCCACTACCATGTGTTCCTGTCTCCCCCTCCCTCCACTACCATGTGTTCCTGTCTCCCCCTCCCTCCACTACCATGTGTTCCTGTCTCCCCCATCCCCTCCCTCCACTACCATGTGTTCCTGTCTCCCCCTCCCTCCACTACTATGTGTTCCTGTCTCCCCTCCCTCCACTACCATGTGTTCCTGTCTCCCCAGCCCCTCCCTCCATTACCATGTGTTCCTGTCTCCCCATCCCCTCCCTCCACTACCATGTGTTCCTGTCTCCCCCTCCCTCCACTACCATGTGTTCCTGTCTCCCCCATCCCCTCCCTCCACTACCATGTGTTCCTGTCTCCCCTCCCTCCACTACCATGTGTTCCTATCTCGCCCTCCCTCCACTACCATGTGTTCCTGTCTCCCCCTCCCTCCACTACCATGTGTTCCTGTCTCCCCTCCCTCCACTACCATGTGTTCCTGTCTCCCCCTCCCTCCACTACCATGTGTTCCTGTCTCCCCCCCTCCCTCCACTACCATGTGTTCCTGTCTCCCCCTCCATCCACTACTATGTGTTCCTGTCTCCCCCTCCCTCCACTACTATGTGTTCCTGTCTCCCCCTCCCCTCCCTCCACTACCATGTGTTCCTGTCTCCCCATCCCCTCCCTCCACTACCATGTGTTCCTGTCTCCCTCTCCCTCCACTACCATGTGTTCCTGTCTCCCCCTCCCTCCACTACCATGTGTTCCTATCTCCCCTCCCTCCACTACCATGTGTTCCTGTCTCCCCCTCCCTCCACTACCATGTGTTCCTGTCTCCCCTCCCTCCACTACCATGTGTTCCTGTCTCCCCCTCCCTCCACTACCATGTGTTCCTGTCTCCCCCTCCATTACCATGTGTTCCTGTCTCCCCTCCCTCCACTACCATGTGTTCCTGTCTCCCCCTCCCTCCACTACCATGTGTTCCTGTCTCCCCATCCCCTCCCTCCACTACCATGTGTTCCTGTCTCCCCCAGCCCCTCCCTCCACTACCATGTGTTCCTGTCTCCCCTCCCTCCACTACCATGTGTTCCTGTCTCCCCCTCCCTCCACTACCATGTGTTCCTGTCTCCCCTCCCTCCACTACCATGTGTTCCTGTCTCCCCCTCCCTCCACTAACATGTGTTCCTGTCTCCCCCATCCCCTCCCTCCACTACCATGTGTTCCTGTCTCCCCCTCCCTCCACTACCATGTGTTCCTGTCTCCCCCTCCCTCCACTAACATGTGTTCCTGTCTCCCCCATCCCCTCCCTCCACTACCATGTGTTCCTGTCTCCCCCTCCCTCCACTACCATGTGTTCCTGTCTCCCCCTCCCTCCACTACCATGTGTTCCTGTCTCCCCATCCCCTCCCTCCACTACCATGTGTTCCTATCTCCCCTCCCTCCCCTACCATGTGTTCCTGTCTCCCCCTCCCTCCCCTACCATGTGTTCCTGTCTCCCCCCCTCCCTCCACTACCATGTGTTCCTGTCTCCCCCTCCCTCCACTACCATGTGTTCCTGTCTCCCCCAGCCCCTCCCTCCACTACCATGTGTTCCTGTCTCCCCCTCCCTCCACTACCATGTGTTCCTGTCTCCCCCTCCCTCCACTACCATGTGTTCCTGTCTCCCCCTCCCTCAACTACCATGTGTTCCTGTCTCCCCCTACCTCCACTACCATGTGTTCCTGTCTCCCCTCCCTCCACTACCATGTGTTCCTGTCTCCCCTCCCTCCACTACCATGTGTTCCTGTCTCCCCCATCCCCTCCCTCCACTACCATGTGTTCCTGTCTCCCCTCCCTCCACTACTATGTGTTCCTGTCTCCCCCTCCCTCCACTACTATGTGTTCCTGTCTCCCCCTCCCTCCACTACCATGTGTTCCTGTCTCCCCCTCCCTCCATTACCATGTGTTCCTGTCTCCCCATCCCCTCCCTCCACTACCATGTGTTCCTGTCTCCCCCAGCCCCTCCCTCCACTACCATGTGTTCCTGTCTCCCCCATCCCCTCCCTCCACTACCATGTGTTCCTGTCTCCCCTCCCTCCACTACCATGTGTTCCTGTCTCCCTCCCTCCACTACCATGTGTTCCTATCTCCCCTCCCTCCACTACCATGTGTTCCTGTCTCCCCCTCCCTCCACTACCATGTGTTCCTGTCTCCCCTCCCTCCACTACCATGTGTTCCTGTCTCCCCCTCCCTCCACTACCATGTGTTCCTGTCTCCCCCTCCCTCCATTACCATGTGTTCCTGTCTCCCCTCCCTCCACTACCATGTGTTCCTGTCTCCCCTCCCTCCACTACCATGTGTTCCTGTCTCCCTCCCTCCACTACCATGTGTTCCTGTCTCCCCTCCCCTCCCTCCACTACCATGTGTTCCTGTCTCCCCATCCCCTCCCTCCACTACCATGTGTTCCTGTCTCCCCTCCCTCCACTACCATGTGTTCCTGTCTCCCCCATCCCCTCCCTCCACTACCATGTGTTCCTGTCTCCCACTCCCTCCACTACCATGTGTTCCTGTCTCCCCATCCCCTCCACTACCATGTGTTCCTGTCCCCCCTCCCTCCACTACCATGTGTTCCTGTCTCCCCTCCCTCCACTACCATGTGTTCCTGTCTCCCCCTACCTCCACTACCATGTGTTCCTGTCTCCCCTCCCTCCACTACCATGTGTTCCTGTCTCCCCTCCCTCCACTACCATGTGTTCCTGTCTCCCCAGCCCCTCCCTCCACTACCATGTGTTCCTGTCTCCCCTCCCTCCACTACTATGTGTTCCTGTCTCCCCTCCCTCCACTACCATGTGTTCCTGTCTCCCCCCCTCCCTCCCTCCATTACCATGTGTTCCTGTCTCCCCATCCCCTCCCTCCACTACCATGTGTTCCTGTCTCCCCCTCCCTCCACTACCATGTGTTCCTGTCTCCCCCTCCCTCCACTACCATGTGTTCCTGTCTCCCCATCCCCTCCCTCCACTACCATGTGTTCCTGTCTCCCCCAGCCCCTCCCTCCATTACCATGTGTTCCTGTCTCCCCCTCCCTCCACTACCATGTGTTCCTGTCTCCCCCTCCCTCCACTACCATGTGTTCCTGTCTCCCCCTCCCTCCACTACCATGTGTTCCTGTCTCCCCCTCCCTCCACTACCATGTGTTCCTGTCTCCCCCTCCCTCCACTACCATGTGTTCCTGTCTCCCCCTCCCTCCACTACCATGTGTTCCTGTCTCCCCCTCCCTCCACTACCATGTGTTCCTGTCTCCCCCATCCCCTCCCTCCACTACCATGTGTTCCTGTCTCCCACTCCCTCCACTACCATGTGTTCCTGTCTCCCCTCCCCTCCACTACCATGTGTTCCTGTCCCCCCTCCCTCCACTACCATGTGTTCCTGTCTCCCCTCCCTCCACTACCATGTGTTCCTGTCTCCCCCTACCTCCACTACCATGTGTTCCTGTCTCCCCTCCCTCCACTACCATGTGTTCCTGTCTCCCCTCCTCCACTACCATGTGTTCCTGTCTCCCCAGCCCCTCCCTCCACTACCATGTGTTCCTGTCTCCCCTCCCTCCACTACTATGTGTTCCTGTCTCCCCTCCCTCCACTACCATGTGTTCCTGTCTCCCCCAGCCCCTCCCTCCATTACCATGTGTTCCTGTCTCCCCATCCCCTCCCTCCACTACCATGTGTTCCTGTCTCCCCCTCCCTCCACTACCATGTGTTCCTGTCTCCCCCCCTCCACTACCATGTGTTCCTGTCTCCCCTCCCTCCACTACCATGTGTTCCTGTCTCCCCCTCCATTACCATGTGTTCCTGTCTCCCCCAGCCCCTCCCTCCATTACCATGTGTTCCTGTCTCCCCCTCCCTCCACTACCATGTGTTCCTGTCTCCCCCTCCCTCCACTACCATGTGTTCCTGTCTCCCCATCCCCTCCCTCCACTACCATGTGTTCCTGTCTCCCTCCCTCCACTACCATGTGTTCCTGTCTCCCCCAGCCCCTCCCTCCACTACCATGTGTTCCTGTCTCCCCCTCCCTCCACTACCATGTGTTCCTGTCTCCCCCTCCCTCCACTACCATGTGTTCCTGTCTCCCCCATCCCTCCTCCACTACCATGTGTTCCTGTCTCCCCTCCCTCCACTACCATGTGTTCCTGTCTCCCTCCCTCCATTACCATGTGTTCCTGTGTGAGAGTCTGAGACATAACCTAACTCAGAACAATGTATCTGTCACTTAATTAAAAAGAGAAACTGGGAAAAGATGCAGTCATCACCAACAATGGTTCCTCTTAGAGAACATCAAAGTCCCTGTTTCCCTCAGGACATGATAGCGTGTGGCACACCTGTTTTCATCTCAGAACTGCTTCCCTGATGCTTTCTGAGGCCTGTCTCCCACTGACACGCGCTCTACCCTCAAATTATAATCTCTCACTGCCTCCCTTCCTCCCCCCTCTCTCACTGCCTCCTTTCTCTACCTTCTCTCACCTATTGTCCCCCCCCTCTCTCCCCTTCCTTCCCTCCCTCCCCATCTCCTTCTCTCACCCTCTCTCCCTCTCTCCCCTTCCTCCCCTCTCTCTCTCACTGCCTCCCCTTTCTCTACCTTCTCTCACCTATTGTCCCCCCCCTCTCTCCCTTCCTTCCCTCCCTCCCCCATCTCCTTCTCTCACCCGCTCTCCCTCTCTCCCCTTCCTTCCCTCCCTCCCCCATCTCCTTCTCTCACCCTCTCTCCCTCTCCCCTTCCTTCCCTCCCTCCCCATCTCCTTCTCTCACCCTCTCTCCCTCTCTCACCCTCTCTCTCCCTCTCCCTCCCCCTTCCTCCCCTCTCTCTCACTGCCTCCCCTTTCTCTACCTTCTCTCTCACCTATTGTTCCCCCCTCTCTCCCCCTTCCTTCCCTCCCTCCCCCATCTCCTTCTCTCACCCTCTCTCCCTCTCTCTCCCCCTTCCTCCCCTCTCTCACTGCCTCCCCTTTCTCTACCTTCTCTCACCTATTGTTCCCCCCTCTCTCCCCCTTCCTTCCCTCCCTCCCCCATCTCCTTCTCTCACCCTCTCTCCCTCTCCCCTTCCTCCCCCTCTCTCTCACTGCCTCCCCTTTCTCTACCTTCTCTCACCTATTGTCCCCCCCTCTCTCCCCTTCCTTCCCTCCCTCCCCCATCTCCTCTCACCCTCTCTCCCTCTCTCCCCTTCCTCCCCCTCTCTCTCACTGCCTCCCCTTTCTCTACCTTCTCTCACCTATTGTCCCCCCTCTCCCCTTCCTTCCCTCCTCCCCCATCTCCTTCTCTCACCCTCTCTCCCTCTCTCCCCTTCCTCCCCTCTCTCACTGCCTCCCCTTTCTACCTTCTCTCACCTATTGTCCCCCCCTCTCTCCCCCTTCCTTCCCTCCCCTCCCCCATCTCCTTCTCTCACCCTCTCTCCCTCTCTCCCCTTCCTCCCCCTCTCACTGCCTCCCCATTCACTACCTTCTCTCACCTATTGTCCCCCTCTCTCTCCCCTTCCTTCCTCCCTCCCCATCTCCTTCTCTCACCCTCTCTCCCTCTCTCCCTTCCTCCCCCTCTCTCTCACTGCCTCCCCTTTCTACCTTTCTCTCACCTATTGTCCCCCCTCTCTCCCCTTCCTTCCCTCCCTCCCCCATCTCCTTCTCTCACCCTCTCTCCCTCTCTCCCCCTTCCTTCCCTCCCTCCCCATCTCCTTCTCTCACCCTCTCTCCCTCTCTCCCTTCCTTCCCTCCCTCCCCATCTCCTTCTCTCACCCTCTCTCCCTCTCTCCCCTTCCTTCCCTCCCTCCCCCCCCATCTCCTTCTCTCACCCTCTCTCCCTCTCTCTCCCTTCCTTCCCTCCCTCCCCCATCTCCCTCTCTCTCCCTTCCTTCCCTCCCTCCCCCATCTCCCTCTCTCCCCTTCCTTCCCTCCCTCCCCATCTCCTTCTCTCACCCTCTCTCCCCTCTCTCCCCTTCCTTCCCTCCCTCCCCATCTCCTTCTCTCACCCTCTCTCCCTCTCTCCCCTTCCTTCCCTCCCTCCCCCATCTCCTTCTCTCTCCCTCTCTCCCCTTCCTTCCCTCCCTCCCCATCTCCCTCTCTCCCCCTTCCTTCCCTCCCTCCCCCATCTCCCTCTCTCCCCTTCCTTCCCTCCCTCCCCCATCTCCTTCTCTCACCCTCTCTCCCTCTCTCTCCCTTCCTTCCCTCCCTCCCCCATCTCCTTCTCTCACCCTCTCTCCCCTCTCTCCCCTTCCTTCCCTCCCTCCCCATCTCCTTCTCTCTCCCCTCTCTCCCCTTCCTTCCCTCCCTCCCCCATCTCCCTCTCTCCCGTATGTTCGGCTAATTTAACTATTTTTAATGTATGGATGTTCGGGCTAATTTAACTATTTTTAATAGTGTGCTCGCGCAGTGATAGATGGTTTCTCTCTGTAGGTTAATCACTCAGAGCTATCCAGGCCATATTCCAAACATCTCAGACAACAATAGGAAGCTACGTCTTCTGCTTTGCTTACAAATCATATCAGCCTTTGAGCTTGATTCATTGACCGGCTAGAGCCCTCGCTGCAAAGAGAGAAGCGGAGAGAGGGAAGATAGTTGATCTCTGCTGTGCATTATACTGTGTCAAGACTGTTACCACGTTGACTGAAGATTCCTCATCATATCTCACATCTGGAGAGACGTTTTTGCCTCACTGAGTTGGTCTCTTCATCTCTTCTTTAGTGTATCAATGTCATCTCTTCAGTGACCTCACAGTTCCGTATCCTGAGCTGTGAATCTGACCTTGATTTCCCCTCTAGATAATATTCACATTCAACATACTGCAGCGGGACAATCTGCAAACAAAGGATGCATTCCAAATGGGACCCTATTCCCTACATAGTGCCTATGGATTCTGGTCAGAAGTATATAGGGATTAGGGTGCCATGTGATCCACAAATGACCTGTCCTGTGTGTTCCCATCACCCCCAGCCCCTCCATCCACTACCATGGTGTTGTGACTGTGTTCCCATCACCCCCAGCACAGCCCCTCCCTCCACTACCATGGTGTTGTGACTGTGTTCCCATCACCCCCAGCCCCTCCATCCACTACCATGGTGTTGTGACTGTGTTCCCATCACCCCCAGCCCCTCCCTCCACTCCCATGCTGTTGTGACTGTGTTCCCATCACCCCCAGCACAGCCCCTCCCTCCACTACCATGGTGTTGTGACTGTGTTCCTGTCTCCCCCAGCCCCTCTCTCCACTACCATGGTGTTGTGACTGTGTTCCTGTCTCCCTCCCTCCACTACCATGGTGTTGTGACTGTGTTCCTGTCTCCCCCAGCCCCTCTCTCCACTACCATGGTGTTGTGACTGTGTTCCTGTCTCCCCCTCCCTCCACTACCATGGTGTTGTGACTGTGTTCCTGTCTCCCCCAGCCCCTCCCTCCACTACCATGGTGTTGTGACTGTGTTCCTGTCTCCCCCAGCCCCTCCCTCCACTACCATGGTGTTGTGACTGTGTTCCTGTCTCCCCCTCCCTCCACTACCATGGTGTTGTGACTGTGTTCCCATCACCCCCTCCCTCCACTACCATGGTGTTGTGACTGTGTTCCTGTCTCCCTCCCTCCACTACCATGGTGTTGTGACTGTGTTCCTGTCTCCCCCTCCCTCCACTACCATGGTGTTGTGACTGTGTTCCTGTCTCCCCCTCCCTCCACTACCATGGTGTTGTGACTGTGTTTCTGTCTCCCCTCCCTCCCCTACCATGGTGTTGTGACTGTGTTCCTGTCTCCCCCTCCCTCCACTACCATGGTGTTGTGACTGTGTTCCTGTCTCCCCCAGCCCCTCCCTCCACTACCCTGGTGTTGTGACTGTGTTCCTGTCTCCCCAGCCCCTCCCTCCACTACCATGGTGTTGGGACTGTGTTCCTGTCTCCCCCTCCCTCCACTACCATGGTGTTGTGACTGTGTTCCTGTCTCCCCCTCCCTCCACTACCATGGTGTTGTGACTGTGTTCCTGTCTCCCCCAGCCCCTCCCTCCACTACCATGGTGTTGTGACTGTGTTCCTGTCTCCCCCTCCCTCCACTACCATGGTGTTGTGACTGTGTTCCTGTCTCCCCCAGCCCCTCCCTCCACTACCATGGTGTTGTGACTGTGTTCCTGTCTCCCTCCCTCCACTACCATGGTGTTGTGACTGTGTTCCTGTCTCCCCCTCCCTCCACTACCATGGTGTTGTGACTGTGTTCCTGTCTCCCCCTCCCTCCACTACCATGGTGTTGTGACTGTGTTCCTGTCTCCCCTCCCTCCACTACCATGGTGATTTCCACAACAGGAGCCAAAGCAGAATAATGCGAAGTGAATCAAACCAGAGGCCTGTGTTCTGTGGAGATTAGCACACACATATTTTCTGCATGCCTGAGGAGGAGGAGGCGGAGAGATGAGTGGGAGAGGAGAAGGACTGAGGAGGAGAGGAGGATGAGAGGAAGAGAAAAGTGGAGAGGAGAGGAGACGAGACGAGAGGGGAGGAGAGAGAGGGATGAAAGGAGGAGAGGAGAGGAGAGGAGAGGAGAGGGAGAGGAGAGGAGAGGAGAGGAGAGGATGAAAGGAGAAGAGAGGAGAGGATGAAAGGAGGAGAGGAGAGGAGAGGAGAGGAGAGGAGAGGAGAGGAGAGGAGAGGAGAGGAGACGAGACGAGACGAGACGAGACGAGACGAGACGAGACGAGACGAGACGAGAACGATCTGTACAGGTTCTGTCAGTTAAGCTAAAGAAAATAATATAATGATATTCCAAAAGAGATCCAGGTCACAAATATAAATAATGTTTGGACACAGTTTTATTAGAACACACCAAAAACTACACATATCTAGGACTAAATATCAGCCACACAGGTAGCTTTCACATGGCTGTGAACGAGCTGAGAGACAAAGCAAGAAGAGCATTCAAAGGTACATTAAAATCAAAATTCCAATGAGAATCAAAATCGTCCAATCAGATACACAACCAATTTCTCTATATGGTAGTGAAGGGGTCCACTCTCTAAAAATGAATGGGACAAACATTCAGTAGAAATACTGCATGCAGAGTTTTTCCAGACTGTATTGCAAGTGCAAATTAAAACTAACGCATCTCGAGCAGAATTGGGCCGATACCCCTCCTCATTCAGAAAAAAAGACATCACGTTTTACAACCATCTCAAAACAAGTGACCCCAAAACATTCCATCACACAGCTCTACAATTTCAAGAGATGAAACAAGAGAAGAGTCCCCTCATCCAGCTGGTTCTGAGGATCAGTTTACTAAGCCAAACCAACCCCATAGAGCCTCAGGACAGCAGTCAGCCAGCTGGTTCTGAGGATCAGTTTACTAACCCAAACCAACCCCATAGAGCCTCAGGACAGCAGTCAGCCAGCTGGTTCTGAGGCTCAGTTCACTAACCCAAACCAACCCCATCGAGCCTCAGGACAGCAGTCAGCCAGCTGGTTCTGAGGCTCAGTTCACTAACCCAAACCAACCCCATAGAGCCTCAGGACAGCACCCAGCCAGCTGGTTCTGAGGCTCAGTTCACTAACCCAAACCAACCCCATAGAGCCTCAGGACAGCACCCAGCCAGCTGGTTCTGAGGCTCAGTTTACTAAGCCAAACCAACCCCACAGAGCCTCAGGACAGCAGTCATCCAGCTGGTTCTGAGGATCAGTTTACTAAGCCAAACCAACCCCACAGAGCCTCAGGACAGCAGTCAGCCAGCTGGTTCTGAGGATCAGTTTACTAAGCCAAACCAACCCCACAGAGCCTCAGGACAGCAGTCATCCAGCTGGTTCTGAGGATCAGTTTACTAAGCCAAACCAACCCCACAGAGCCTCAGGACAGCAGTCAGCCAGCTGGTTCTGAGGATCAGTTTACTAAGCCAAACCAACCCCACAGAGCCTCAGGACAGCAGTCAGCCAGCTGGTTCTGAGGATCAGTTCACTAACCCAAACCAACCCCATAGAGCCTCAGGACAGCACTCAGCCAGCTGGTTCTGAGGATCAGTTCACTAACCCAAACCAACCCCATAGAGCCTCAGGACAGCACCCAGCCAGCTGGTTCTGAGGCTCAGTTCACTAACCCAAACCAACCCCATAGAGCCTCAGGACAGCACTCAGAAATCTGGTCCAACCAAATCATCACAACTTAAAAATAAATATGTATCACCTATTGGAAGGACACCAGAAAAAAAACATCTATGTAAAATTCAATGCTATTTGTGTTTAAACAGACAGCACATGGTGGCAGACACATGAGAAAAACACTGACTAGGTACAGACTCGGTGAGCACAGTCTGGCTATAGAGACTGGTCACCACAGACAGATCTGGCTACCCAGAGAGGACAGTCTGGCTATAGAGACTGGTCATCACAGACAGATCTGGCTACCCAGAGAGGACAGTCTGGCTATAGAGACTGGTCATCACAGACAGATCTGGCTACCCAGAGAGGACAGTCTGGCTATAGAGACTGGTCATCACAGACAGATCTGGCTACTCAGAGAGGACAGTCTGGCTATAGAGACTGGTCACCACAGACTGATCTGGCTACTCAGAGAGGACAGTCTGGCTATAGAGACTGGTCACCACAGACTGATCTGGCTACCCAGAGAGGACAGTCTGGCTATAGAGACTGGTCATCACAGACTGATCTGGCTACTCGGTGAGGACAGTCTGGCTATAGAGACTGGTCACCACAGACAGATCTGGCTACCCAGAGAGCACAGTCTGGCTATAGAGACTGGTCATCACAGACAGATCTGTCTACCCAGAGAGGACAGTCTGGCTATAGAGACTGGTCATCACAGACAGATCTGGCTACCCAGAGAGGACAGTCTGGCTATAGAGACTGGTCATCACAGACAGATCTGGCTACCCAGAGAGGACAGTCTGGCTATAGAGACTGGTCATCACAGACAGATCTGGCTACCCAGAGAGGACAGTCTGGCTATAGAGACTGGTCATCACAGACAGATCTGGCTACTCAGAGAGGACAGTCTGGCTATAGAGACTGGTCACCACAGACTGATCTGGCTACCCAGAGAGGACAGTCTGGCTATCGAGACTGGTCATCACAGACTGATCTGGCTACTCGGTGAGGACAGTCTGGCTATAGAGACTGGTCATCACAGACAGATCTGGCTACTCAGAGAGGACAGTCTGGCTATAGAGACTGGTCACCACAGACTGATCTGGCTACCCAGAGAGGACAGTCTGGCTATCGAGACTGGTCATCACAGACTGATCTGGCTACTCGGTGAGGACAGTCTGGCTATAGAGACTGGTCACCACAGACAGATCTGGCTACCCAGAGAGCACAGTCTGAGACTATAGAGAGAGAGGACTGGCTATAGTCATCACAGACAGATCTGGCTACCCAGAGAGGACAGTCTGGCTATAGAGACTGGTCATCACAGACAGATCTGGCTACTCAGAGAGGACAGTCTGGCTATAGAGACTGGTCATCACAGACAGATCTGGCTACCCAGAGAGGACAGTCTGGCCATAGAGACTGGTCATCACAGACTGATCTGGCTACTCAGAGAGGACAGTCTGGTTATAGAGACGGGTCACCACAGACTGATCTGGCTACTCAGAGAGGACAGTCTGGCCATAGAGACTGGTCACCACAGACTGATCTGGCTACTCAGAGAGGACAGTCTGGCTATAGAGACTGGTCACCACAGACTGATCTGGCTACTCAGAGAGGACAGTCTGGCTATAGAGACTGGTCACCACAGACTGATCTGGCTACTCAGAGAGGACAGTCTGGCTATAGAGACTGGTCACCACAGACTGATCTGGCTACTCAGAGAGGACAGTCTGGCTATAGAGACTGGTCACCACAGACTGATCTGGCTACTTAGAGAGGACAGTCTGGATATAGAGACTGGTCACCACAGACTGATCTGGCTACTCAGAGAGGACAGTCTGGCTATAGAGACTGGTCACCACAGACTGATCTGGCTACTCAGAGAGGACAGTCTGGCCATAGAGACTGGTCACCACAGACTGATCTGGCTACTCAGAGAGGACAGTCTGGCTATAGAGACTGGTCACCACAGACACTGGCTACTCAGACAGTCTGGATATAGAGACTGGTCTGATCTGGCTACTCAGAGAGGACAGTCTGGCTATAGAGACTGGTCACCACAGACTGATCTGGCTACTCAGAGAGGACAGTCTGGCTATAGAGACTGGTCACCACAGACTGATCTGGCTACTCAGAGAGGACAGTCTGGCTATAGAGACTGGTCACCACAGACTGATCTGGCTACTCAGAGAGGACAGTCTGGCTCTATAGAGACTGGTCACCACAGACTGATCTGGCTTCTCAGAGAGGACAGTCTGGCCATAGAGACTGGTCATCACAGACAGATCTGGCTACCCAGAGAGGACAGTCTGGCTATAGAGACTGGTCATCACAGACAGATCTGGCTACCCAGAGAGGACAGTCTGGCTATAGAGACTGGTCATCACAGACAGATCTGGCTACTCAGAGAGGACAGTCTGGCTATAGAGACTGGTCACCACAGACTGATCTGGCTACCCAGAGAGGACAGTCTGGCTATAGATACTGGTCATCACAGACTGATCTGGCTACTCGGTGAGGACAGTCTGGCTATAGAGACTGGTCACCACAGACAGATCTGGCTACCCAGAGAGCACAGTCTGGCTATAGAGACTGGTCATCACAGACAGATCTGGCTACCCAGAGAGGACAGTCTGGCTATAGAGACTGGTCATCACAGACAGATCTGGCTACCCAGAGAGGACAGTCTGGCTATAGAGACTGGTCATCACAGACAGATCTGGCTACCCAGAGAGGACAGTCTGGCTATAGAGACTGGTCATCACAGACAGATCTGGCTACCCAGAGAGGACAGTCTGGCTATAGAGACTGGTCATCACAGACAGATCTGGCTACCCAGAGAGGACAGTCTGGCTATAGAGACTGGTCATCACAGACAGATCTGGCTACTCAGAGAGGACAGTCTGGCTATAGAGACTGGTCACCACAGACTGATCTGGCTACCCAGAGAGGACAGTCTGGCTATAGAGACTGGTCATCACAGACAGATCTGGCTACTCAGAGAGGACAGTCTGGCTATAGATACTGGTCATCACAGACAGATCTGGCTACCCAGAGAGGACAGTCTGGCCATAGAGACTGGTCATCACAGACTGATCTGGCTACTCAGAGAGGACAGTCTGGTTATAGAGACGGGTCACCACAGACTGATCTGGCTACTCAGAGAGGACAGTCTGGCCATAGAGACTGGTCACCACAGACTGATCTGGCTACTCAGAGAGGACAGTCTGGCTATAGAGACTGGTCACCACAGACTGATCTGGCTACTCAGAGAGGACAGTCTGGCTATAGAGACTGGTCACCACAGACTGATCTGGCTACTCAGAGAGGACAGTCTGGCTATAGAGACTGGTCACCACAGACTGATCTGGCTACTCAGAGAGGACAGTCTGGCTATAGAGACTGGTCACCACAGACTGATCTGGCTACTCAGAGAGGACAGTCTGGCTATAGAGACTGGTCACCACAGACTGATCTGGCTACTTAAAGAGGACAGTCTGGATATAGAGACTGGTCACCACAGACTGATCTGGCTACTCAGAGAGGACAGTCTGGCTATAGAGACTGGTCACCACAGACTGATCTGGCTACTCAGAGAGGACAGTCTGTCTATAGAGACTGGTCACCACAGACTGATCTGGCTACTCAGAGAGGACAGTCTGGCCATAGAGACTGGTCACCACAGACTGATCTGGCTACTCAGAGAGGACTGTCTGGATATAGAGACTGGTCACCACAGACAGATCTGGCTACCCAGAGAGCACAGTCTGGCTATAGAGACTGGTCATCACAGACAGATCTGGCTACCCAGAGAGGACAGTCTGGCTATAGAGACTGGTCATCACAGACAGATCTGGCTACCCAGAGAGGACAGTCTGGCTATAGAGACTGGTCATCACAGACAGATCTGGCTACCCAGAGAGGACAGTCTGGCTATAGAGACTGGTCATCACAGACAGATCTGGCTACCCAGAGAGGACAGTCTGGCTATAGAGACTGGTCATCACAGACAGATCTGGCTACCCAGAGAGGACAGTCTGGCTATAGAGACTGGTCATCACAGACAGATCTGGCTACTCAGAGAGGACAGTCTGGCTATAGAGACTGGTCACCACAGACTGATCTGGCTACCCAGAGAGGACAGTCTGGCTATAGAGACTGGTCATCACAGACAGATCTGGCTACTCAGAGAGGACAGTCTGGCTATAGATACTGGTCATCACAGACAGATCTGGCTACCCAGAGAGGACAGTCTGGCCATAGAGACTGGTCATCACAGACTGATCTGGCTACTCAGAGAGGACAGTCTGGTTATAGAGACGGGTCACCACAGACTGATCTGGCTACTCAGAGAGGACAGTCTGGCCATAGAGACTGGTCACCACAGACTGATCTGGCTACTCAGAGAGGACAGTCTGGCTATAGAGACTGGTCACCACAGACTGATCTGGCTACTCAGAGAGGACAGTCTGGCTATAGAGACTGGTCACCACAGACTGATCTGGCTACTCAGAGAGGACAGTCTGGCTATAGAGACTGGTCACCACAGACTGATCTGGCTACTCAGAGAGGACAGTCTGGCTATAGAGACTGGTCACCACAGACTGATCTGGCTACTCAGAGAGGACAGTCTGGCTATAGAGACTGGTCACCACAGACTGATCTGGCTACTTAAAGAGGACAGTCTGGATATAGAGACTGGTCACCACAGACTGATCTGGCTACTCAGAGAGGACAGTCTGGCTATAGAGACTGGTCACCACAGACTGATCTGGCTACTCAGAGAGGACAGTCTGTCTATAGAGACTGGTCACCACAGACTGATCTGGCTACTCAGAGAGGACAGTCTGGCCATAGAGACTGGTCACCACAGACTGATCTGGCTACTCAGAGAGGACTGTCTGGATATAGAGACTGGTCACCACAGACTGATCTGGCTACTCAGAGAGGACAGTCTGGCTATAGAGACTGGTCACCACAGACTGATCTGGCTACTCAGAGAGGACAGTCTGGCTATAGAGACTGGTCACCACAGACTGATCTGGCTACTCAGAGAGGACAGTCTGGCTATAGAGACTGGTCACCACAGACTGATCTGGCTACTCAGAGAGGACAGTCTGGCTATAGAGACTGGTCACCACAGACTGATCTGGCTACTCAGAGAGGACAGTCTGGCTATAGAGACTGGTCAACCACAGACTGATCTGGCTACTCAGAGAGGACAGTCTGGCTATAGAGACTGGTCACCACAGACTGATCTGGCTACTCAGAGAGGACAGTCTGGCTATAGAGACTGGTCACCACAGACTGATCTGGCTACTCAGAGAGGACAGTCTGGATATAGAGACTGGTCACCACAGACTGATCTGGCTACTCAGAGAGGACAGTCTGGCTATAGAGACTGGTCACCACAGACTGATCTGGCTACTCAGAGAGGACAGTCTGGCTATAGAGACTGGTCACCACAGACTGATCTGGCTACTCAGAGAGGACAGTCTGGATATAGAGACTGGTCACCACAGACTGATCTGGCTACTCAGAGAGGACAGTCTGGATATAGAGACTGGTCACCACAGACTGATCTGGCTACTCAGAGAGGACAGTCTGGCTATAGAGACTGGTCACCACAGACTGATCTGGCTACTCAGGGAGGACAGTCTGGCCATAGAGACTGGTCACCACAGACTGATCTGGCTACTCAGAGAGGACAGTCTGGCTATAGAGACTGGTCACCACAGACTGATCTGGCTACTCAGAGAGGACAGTCTGGATATAGAGACTGGTCACCACAGACTGATCTGGCTACTCAGAGAGGACAGTCTGGCTATAGAGACTGGTCACCACAGACTGATCTGGCTACTCAGGGAGGACAGTCTGGCCATAGAGACTGGTCACCACAGACTGATCTGGCTACTCAGAGAGGACAGTCTGGCTATAGAGACTGGTCACCACAGACTGATCTGGCTACTCAGAGAGGACAGTCTGGCTATAGAGACTGGTCAACCACAGACTGATCTGGCTACTCAGAGAGGACAGTCTGGCTATAGAGACTGGTCACCACAGACAGATCTGGCTACTCAGGGAGGACGGCCATGGAGACGGGTCATAACAGACAGATGTGACTACCGAGAGGACAGGCTGTGATCACTCTGCCCCTGTGGGGAGATAGAAACAGAGCTGCACTTCCTGTTCTGGGCATTCAGGAAGTATTCAGAACATGTTGTCACGTTACAGCCTTATTCTATGATGGATTCTATTGTTGTTCATCAATCTACACACAATATTTACATAACTATTCAGAACAGTTACTCAGTACTGTGTTGAAGCACCTTTGGCAGTGATTATTCTCTGCAGATCCTCTCAAGCTCTGTCAGGTTGGATGGGGAGCATTGCAGCACAGCTATTTCAGGTCTCTCCAGAGATGTTAGATCGGGTCCAAGTCCAGGCTCTGGCTGGACCACTCAAGGACATTGAGAGACTTGTGCCGAAGCCATTCCTTTATTGTCTTGGCTGTGAGCTTAGGGTCGTTGTCCTGTTGGAAGGTGAACCTTCACCCCGGTCTGAGATCCTGAGGGCTCCGGAGCAGGTTTTCATCAAGGATCTTTCTGTACTTTGCTCTGCTCATCTTTTCTTTGATCATAACTCAATCCTGACTAGTCTCCCAGTCTCTTCCGTTGAAAAATATCCCACACAGCATGATGCTGCCACCACCATGCTTCACCGTAGGGATGCTGCCACCACCATGCTTCACCGTAGGGATGGTGCCAGGTTTCCTCCAGATGTGACTTTTGTCATTCAGGCCAAAGAGTTCAGTCTTGGTTTCATCAGACCAGAGAATCTTGTTAATTACTAACAGAATGTTTCTGTAAATACTAACAGAATGTTTCTGTAAATACTAACAGAATGTTTCTGTAAATACTAACAGAATGTTTCTGTAAATACTAACAGAATGTTTCTATAAATACTAACAGAATGTTTCTGTAAATACTCAGACCTAACAGAATGTTTCTGTAAATACTCAGACCTAACAGAATGTTTCTGTAAATACTAACAGAATGTTTCTGTAAATACTCAGACCTAACAGAATGTTTCTGTAAATACTAACAGAATGTTTCTGTAAATACTCAGACCTAACAGAATGTTTCTGTAAATACTCAGACCTAACAGAATGTTTCTGTAAATACTCAGACCTAACAGAATGTTTCTGTAAATACTCAGACCTAGCAGAATGTTTCTGTAAATACTCAGACCTAGCAGAATGTTTCTGTAAATACTCAGACCTAACAGAATGTTTCTGTAAATACTCAGACCTAACAGAATGTTTCTGTAAATACTCAGACCTAACAGAATGTTTCTGTAAATACTCAGACCTAACAGAATGTTTCTGTAAATACTCAGACCTAACAGAATGTTTCTGTAAATACTCAGACCTAACAGAATGTTTCTGTAAATACTCAGACCTAACAGAATGTTTCTGTAAATACTCAGACCTAACAGAATGTTTCTGTAAATACTCAGACCTAGCAGCACTCCATCACTCTCCTTCTTCATCAAATATCTCTTACACAGTCTGGAGGTGTGTTGGGTCATTGTCCTGTTGAAAAACAAATGATAGTCCCACTAAGCCCAAACCAGATGGGATGGCGTATCACAGCAGAATGCTGTGGTAGCCATGCTGCTTAACTGTGACTTGAATTCGAAATAAATCACTGAGTGTCACCAGAAATGCACTCTACATCATCACAACTCCTCCTCCATGCTTCACGGTGGGAACCACACACCATCACACCTCCTCCTCCATGCTTCACGGTGGGAACCACACACCATCACACCTCCTCCTCCATGCTTCACGGTGGGAGCCACACATGCGGAGATCATCCGTTCACCTCTGCGTCTTACAAAGACAAGGCGGCTGGAACCAAAAACCTCACATTTGGACTCATCAGACCGAAGGACAGATTACGACCGATCTAATGTCCATCGCTTGTGTTTCTTTGCCCAAGCAAGTCTCTTCTCCTTATTGGTGTCCTTTAGTAATGGTTTCTTTGCAGCAATTCGACCATGAAGGCCTGATTCACGCAGTCTCCTCTGAACAGTTGATGTTGAGATGGTTTGAAATTTTTGAGGCTGGTAACTCTAATGAACTTATCCTCTGCAGTAGAGGTAACTCTGGGTCTTCCTTTCCTGTGGCGGTCCTCATGAGAGCCAGTTTCATCATAGCGCTTGATGGTTTTTGCGACTGCACTTGAAGAAACTGTTTCAAGTTCTTGACATTTTCCTCATTGACTGACCTTCATGTCTTAAAGTAGTGAAGGACTGTTGTTTGTCTTTGTTTTTTTGTGCTGTTCTTGTCATAATATGGACTTGGTCTTTTACCAAATAGGGATATCTTCTGTATACCACCCCTACCTTGTCACAACACAACTGATTGGCTCAAACGCATTAAGAAGGAAAGAAATTCCACAAAATTCACTTTTACCAAGGCACAACTGTTAATTGAAATGCATTCCAGGTGACTACCTCATGAAGCTGGTTGAGAGAATGCCAAGAGTGTGTAAAGCTGTCGTCAAGAGTTTAGGTGGCTGCTTTGAAGAATCTCAAATATAAAATATATTTATATTTGTTTAA